>NW_026252133.1:107405-200628 GCF_025399195.1 Umbelopsis ramanniana AG
AGGATAATACAATAAGTCATACAGTAATCTAAACGACAAAGGTAAACTGCTCCTGGCACAAGTTGCGTAAGAAGCACCCCAATACTAGATATAGCGTTGGTTTATTTTTTATAATGGCAGAGTAGCGACCTATCTGAGAAATTATCCCTTCATTTCGCACTATTTGTGTACATTTCTTTATTCTTATTGTTTCATTGTCAGTTGTCCTGTTTCCATGGACGATGATAGTGCAACATCGTTTGCTGCCGAGAACAGCACCAGCAAAATAACACACTGTTGTTTTCGTGATTACAAACTGAAGTTCTTTTTATTATTATTTCTGACCAGTAACCGTCTACGCGAAAATCCTTAACAAACCAGCACCATGGCGGTTTACAACCCATTTTCAGTCCCAAGGTTGTCTTCTCGAAATGCTCTCCAGATCTCGTCCTTCATAGCCACAAGCTTACCATGGAGACTGACATATCGTTCTGACATAGTCATCAGAGCATACCACTTGTCTTCTCCCAAGTGAGTCGATTGCTCAAATTTGATCTTGACATCTTTGTAACCAAGGCTCTTTGGGTGTTCTGCTTCTACGGCTTCAATAGCTTCCAAAAAGGACCTTTGTTGGTTTAGCTCGTCATTCAGTTGTTTGTACTCTCGATAGTGACTCCTAAAACTGGATTCTAGATCGTTGTATTCTTCTAAAGTGGTCACTCGTGGTATCTTCTCAACAACGTTGGCGTATGATTCGGTTGATTCTACAGAAGGAATGCATATGTTCAATTATTTTCCCACATTCATTAGTAATCAGGTATACAATGTCATTCTTAGAAAGCTTCCTCTTACCTTCTGAATCAGAACGTGACAATGAATGCTTAGACAATTCACTTCTTTTTGGTATCTTGTAGCGTAAAGAGCTGATCTCTTCATCCGATCTGCGTTTCGTTATAGCATGGTCTGGCAGGGTGTCTTGCGTAGATGGAGTTGCTGAGGAGTGGGTATGTTTGCCAGCTAATGGTGATTTGCCGCCATGTCTATCATGACTTGAGGGCGTGGGTTTGAGAGGAGATGGTGCTTTGTTGGATGGAGGAGTGATGACAGACGGTTTGAGATGAGATGGTGAAGTTTCGCTTGACGTAGTAACGGCTTTTGCAGTAACAGAGATCGATTTACTGGTTGCTTTAGTAGATTTACGAGAGGCAGATGTCGTACTGGCCTTTTTCTTTTTCTTTGTCTTCTTTCCATCCTCGTTTAACCTATGAGTTGCACTATCGCCATCCTGCTCGTCGCCATGGTGCATAGCATTCATGCTGGGCGACGCCGCTGGTTTCGCTTTGGGTGGTCGAATGGGTGGTGCTGGCTTTTCTAAGCGCAACCTTTCTGGTGCACTCACTGGCAATTTTAAGGTGTCGAACGCTCGTCGTGCATTGTTGGCAACTTCTTCCTTTTCCTTTGTATCATATCTGTTCCAATCCCAAATCTTGATTTCTTTATAAATGTCTGGTTTCAGCGTCCAAGTATCTCCTGTCGAAGTGGCAACCTAAATAGCATTTGGTTATGATCAAACTTCTTGCTGTGGTTTGAATTTCATCGTCCAAAGAGCAATTACCTTTCGTATCATACGCATAAGATCCTTTTCGGATGCCTTGACCATATTGGCCAACAGACTCAATTTGAAGGGCTTCAAAGCTAAGAGTTGAATAACTCGTTCACGCAAGCTTGAAGAAATGGACGGAGCTCTCGATACATCATTGCCTGGTGAAGATACAATGACTGGTGAGTGCATGGCACCGGTGGTAGGTGATCCACTGGGTCGTTTGCTATTAGAATTGAGTGCTCGAGAGCTTTTCATATTGGATGATGGACCCAAGGGATTGTCGATTAATGCAATTTTTCGAGATTTCTTTTCTCTTTCAGCCTCTTCTGCACGAGCTTTGACTCGCGATTTATAGTCTGATGAAAGCATCGGGGTCATGTTCGCTTTGTGGGACACTTCCGACACAGATGTTAGACTATCGGCAGATCGACGCTTATATATCTGTGTATAGGCAGTGTCCTTTGTCATTGTAAACGGAAATGTTCTTCCCTCTATGATAATCGCCTATAAAAAGAGTGAGTGAAAATGCACCCTACGAAACTTTAGGTCTATTGCAATACTGACTGGGGTATCTCCAAAGCACACACTGAGTTTTGGCTGTGCTTGACCACGCAATGCTGACTTTTCAGTCAGTTCCTCCAGATATGCGAAGGCTTCTCTGTTTAGACGCATAGAAATTGCTTTTGCAGGTGGAGATGGAAGGGTGGATCCGGCTGAAGCCGACATGGCTACAGAAGACGACATGCCACAATTCAGCTAAAAGTTATAGTGAAGAGGATCGGTAAGCGGTGGAGCAAGGATTCTTATTGGTTTTCAGAAGGGAGGTATGCTTTGCTTCTGGCAAAGGCTTATAAGGTCAGTTGGGGGAAAAAGACTGGTTAGGTTGAGTACTGAACGTCTGGTCTGCCACTGTGGCTGTGAGAGAATGGGTTTTACTGGGCAAAATTTTAATGTGAGCCCATCTTTTTTGCTGGGAGCAACCAACACAGAGATAAAATAGGTACCGAGAGACAGTTCACATGTCGAATGGTGTATGAGTGTCTCATTATATGTACGCAATATGGATACTTGACAGTCTATGTATGTCATTGGTTGCGTCGCTCAACCAGGTTTATTTTAAGCAGGTAATCAAATGTAATAAAGGCTTCGTTCTATGGCATGTGGGACGACTGGCAGCTCCTCCAAGGTTAAAATTTTTCGAATTGCTGGGTTAATCTTTCTTTCTCTTTCTTAAAGTACAACCCCGACATGTCATCATTCACTTATGAAAAGGTTGCTGAACACAACACCAAGGATGATCTGTACATGATTATCCACAACAAGGTGTACAACATTACTCAATTTGTTGATGAGGTAAATTCTTTTTCTACAAGAAATCGCTCTTTGTGAGAGTTCATCTATTAACGCGCGCCTATCAGCACCCCGGTGGTGAAGAAGTTCTTCTCGATGAAGGTGCCAAGGATGCTACCGAAGCCTTTGAAGATGTTGGTCACTCTGATGAAGCCCGTGAGCTCTTGGAGAAGTACTATGTTGGTGAAGTGGACAAGTCGGTAAGTTGACATGACTACAGCAATGGACATGGAATGGGTTTGGATGGTGCCATCGGTGCTGCTGACCGACAATCCTATTTTCCCAAATCAACGTTCCTGGAGTAACTTTTTGCAATTTTTCTTTTTTACAGTCTGCTCCTGTCAAGCCCGTCAAGGCCGCTTCCACTAGCACCTCAGCTGATGCTCCCCAGGGAAAGTAAGTTGCATAAATCAATAAGAGTTTTTTTGGGACATGCTTGAAACTGACGTTTTTATGACCAGCCCACTTCGTATTATCCTTCCTCTTTTGATTCTCGGTGGATGGGTCTACTTCCGTTTCTTTGCTTAGACTATAGAGGAGTACCATTTCAATACTCTTCTTTTTACAATACAGAAATCAATACAATAAACAGTAGCTCGTAGCTCTATATTAACCATTTTTAAAAATAGTACAATCTACTTTTTGCAATATCAACCTGCTGCCGAGCGTCATTTTCTTATCATGTAGTGGTACAAAATGGGGATTTCGAAATCTATAAGAGTGGTATCAATGTCGCTAAGGCAACGGCTATGACCAAAGGTATACGCAGCGGGATAGACCTAATGGATATTCCAAAGGAAGTTTGTGATCCAGACATACCGCCCGAGCTGCAACCGCTTCTCTTTTTCGGCTCATATTGTTTGTCGGAGCTAAAGACAGCTGGGTAGGTAACATTGTTGGTGATGGATCCATAGCCAATTGTGTTGAGAATGTCCAATATGCCAGGTCCAATGGTAAAGTTATAGAGAGTCTGGACGGTGGTGCCGTTCAAAGTGGTGTTAATATAAATAGGCGGAGAGTTTTGGTATACCTTTGCTGTCAAATCTTGCAAAGTGATACCACTCTCATAGGAATGGGACATTAGAAAGTTGGGTGTCCCCAGGTACGAATCATCCAAGTGCGACATCATCAGCCCAGGCCGAAAATTGCTTGGAGAAAGTTCAGTGTTGCTGGTGTTTGAAGCAGAGTATAAAGTGATACTATTAGCCATGAGCGGTTGTTGGTCGGCCGAAAAAAGGTTGCTAAATGACTGTGAAGAAAGGTTGAATGCCATACTTTGGTTGGTGTGGAGGAGGTTGTATACATATTCTGCATTGGAAGAGTGGTTGCTATTGTGAAACTGTTTGATGAAATTGACTATGTAGGCGCCATCGTTTTGAAGGCAAAAGTTTTGTATGTCATCTCCAATGGTAGCTAGTGATTGTGAATACCCTGCATGTGTCGTATTGGCAATAGCATATTTGTCAAAGATCATTCCCGGTAAAAACCCAGTGAGATATACGGCTCCACTTTTGCTGTCTGTGTACGAATTTGGCGTCAACGTGGCGATGGAAAGGTATGAAGGGTCAACCATGCTTTGAAGAGACAAGAAATACGGCGATTCTGGGCCAACAAAATAAGATCCCCATGAGCTTAGGAAACCCAAGCCATGTAATAACTCATGCAATATAATATATTCCATGTCGATTTGGTCTGATCGAATAGTGGTATCCTCCTGAAAGACATACGTGTCAGTATATTATGTTTCCTGCATATAACATATTGAAGAATGCATACCTGGAACCAAAATCGACCACCTGGTATGACACCCGTTCCATTCCAACCTTGCGTGGAAGCTGTGGTCGTCCCAGCCAGATAGGCATCATGGTTGAATTCCGCCGATATATCAAAATCTTGACCGTCCGAAGTAGACCATGAGGTAGAATTGTACGGTGACAACTGCTTCGCTAATGCTTGCGGGTGTAAATAGTTCGGATCCACGCCACGTAAATTAGGTAGGGTATACTAGAAAAAGATTGGGTTAAAAACGTGTCCAGCGTAAAATCACAATGATCAAATTCCGTACCTGAGAGGATGGCAGAGCCCAGCCATACGTCCCGTTAGCACATTGCTTATCGCAAAAGTTGTAATAAGAGGCATCAACGCTTTTGAAAAAATGAGTAAGAGAGATATAATGTGGAATGCAGTTGATCATAGCAGACTTACACAATTCTATTTTTGACGCGGAGGACCTGTCCGAGTTGGCTTATAGCCGATCCAAATGCATTGGCCACTTTTGAACAAAAAGTCGCGTCCAAGTTACATTTGAGCCGAACTTCAATTTCAGATGTGAAAGAGGTTATAACATTGGTGCCTGAAGTGTTCGTCAGAGCTGTAGTCACTGTTGGAGGAGCTAACGCTATCGTGGATCCTTGGCCAGCTTGGACCGTAGCAGTGGTTTGTGTGGGAGGAGCGGCACTGATGGAAACTGTTGGGGTTTGTGCCAATGACGATGATACGCCATAGAGGAGCCGTCCTGCGGCCTGAACGTTGTATGAAAGTTGGTGGGTCGATATTAAATAATCATGGCCGCCGAAAGGATTGTTAGAGCGTTGTTGGATGTGAGGGTTACTTGATTCAATGGGTCCAATGAATGTTCCAGACTTGATATCTAAGTCGTAGCGTTTGGGGGTTGCTGGTGGATTGTTGGTTGATTCTGTGGCTACCACTAGCAAAAGTCCACTTGCTGCTAAACTAATGCCGTATTTCAGGTACCATCCGAGTAACATGACACCCAATGTCGACAAGTTCAAGAAAGCGTGTATCTCGTGTGAAGCACTGTAAATTTTTTTTGTGCAACCACTTTTGCCATTAATTTATTCATTTCGTGCGCAGCCGTTCGCGCTTCCGAATAGAATACATACAATGTTCTGTGAGATTCTGAGCCCAAGGTTACTCTACGTAACCTTCATTTAACGTCATAAAAATGCCTTCTTCCATCCATAATTTTTATTTTCAGTTGGATAGTTATTTTGGTATACTATGTTACTATTGCCAACGAATTTATTTCTCCACCATCCTGGACAAACGAATCTGCTTGGCATCCTGTTTACTGCTAGTGTCTGCCTTCCGCTTGGTTCCTCGTTGGGATAGTTTGCTTGCTTTACTCTTTCGTTGGAGACGCTCGTCGTCGCTATCTTCACCGCTTCCGTCATCTACATCGACTACCTGTGGTTGCAACCTCTCAATTTCCTCTGGCAGGTTTTGGTCCACATCGATAAGATGACGTTGATTACTACCAGTATTCACCTTGTTGCTTGAATCTAATGGTCGAGGTATTGGTTAGCCATACATATGATGAGTGGTATGTACATTGTCTCACCACTTACCATAACGAAGGCCTTTCTTTTGAAGTACTGTGTCGATGCTGGAAAGATATGCAGTGTAAGTATCCCACTCCTTTCCATCTGCTTCCACAGTTAACCCATGTTCCTCCATCAATGAGTCAATCTGTCTACGACTGTACATAATAGTTAGTTACAAGTGAACCGAAAAATGTGTTATGGAGTTCCATACTGTCATTGAATCCATGTACTTACATCTTGGCGACATCTCTTGCCCTTGTTAACAGTGGTGAAAACACAGTAAGAAGCTTGAAAAACTTGAGGCAAGTCGCTTTGGATTCCTGGTCATTGATCTTGCTGTATCCTCCAGCTTTTGAGAGACAGTACGTGACGCCAGCAATGTGGATTTTGTCGGTCAAGTGGTCTGGTGACGTTTTATGGAAAGGATCACTGTCGGCTGCCTTTATAGAGCCCGCCAAGAGTCTTGCTAGTTGGAGAGGTTTGTCAAGCTGTGGCTGTCGCTCATGTGTATGAAGCATGAACGACTTGTAAGAGTTAGCTAGCGGTAAATTCTGAGGGGATTGTTACATAGATACTTACCTCTTTCAAAGCATCAAAGTACATTGATAGAGTGTCTTGTGCTACCTTGGAGTCAGGAACAGTGTTCAAGTTGTCCTTGATGGAAAAAATCATAGCCTTGATCGCTTCGTCAAGCTCAGGGCCCAAGCTTCGATATCGCTTAATGACCTTCACGGCAAGGTGTGTGTCGAATATTCCCAGCAAAATGGCTTTAGCAAAGGCAGCTACTGGAGTCAATAGTTCATATTGTTTTTTGGGATCCGAGAGTGGAGAGGATGATTGTTCATTATTCTCTCTTGTTTCGTCATCGTCGCTATCGTCTTCGTTATCTTGTGTGCTATAATTCTGCCCCCACCTATCCAACTCTTGCTCAACATATTGTGATGCAGAGACCTGCACGTTTGGCGCGGATCTCAGCATTAGAGAGGAGCCATCGGCGCTGCGTATGATTTTGAATTGTTCATTCGAGAACAGCCAGTGGAGGTCAACAAACATTTGGAAAGACTTGGGATAAACGTTAATAGGCATATACATAGGAATGTAATTTCTTTGGACGCAACTTACCAAGCGCCTAATACTGTCCACTGCCTGAGATAATTCATTGTTCAGTGCAAGATCGGTCAAAGTGTGGATAACATCATTTCGAATAGCGATAAGTCTAGATAAGGGAACGCTTGATGTGTCAGCAAGCACTTGATAGCTCTTCCATGCCAAATACTGGAACAAGATGGTCGCTGCGGACACCACCATCTGGAGATCGAAGGGAGGTATGATTTAGCAAACGTTTCAACAAATCATGTTTATGCGATGTTATCATCTGCTTACCACTGTTTCTTCGGGATGTCCTAGTTTTCCTCGTTCCAAAAGCAAAAGGACAACTTGAATATTCAACGTATCCTTTGAAAAGTTCTCTTCAAACATGTCAGTGATGTCCATGACCTCAATGATTCGCTGGTATCGGGAAAGCGCAATGGTAAATGTGTGGATATCATTTTCCGAAAACTTTGTAGCTTGCAAATCCTAATTCAATTTCAAAACGTTAATGCTAAGTATAACCGCCCCCACTACCGCTTCAAAACGCATACCTTTTCAGCAAAAGTTCGTTTGAACAGAATGGCCAGCTCATCCCGGAATTCGTTCAGGCTCGCTTCTGTGGCTGATGCCATGCTCTCAAACGATGTTAAGCGCTTTATTGCCAAGGCCGCGTTTAGGTGAACTTGTGATGTAGTGTGTCGAACAAACATTTTCTTGACGTCCTCCAACAATTGCTCATATGCCTGTAAAGCCATTTAGCTCATAGCTTTGGTATGTTTCAAGTAAGAAGAATGGATACTCACTTTGGGCATTCGAAGGTCGGTGTATGCTGATAAGCTAATGAGCTGCGGTAATATCAAAATCTTTGCAATTATATTGGCATCAGCAGCATATTTTGACATCAAGCGTGTCAGCATTTGTGCAATGTACCGAGAGACATTGTTTTTTGTTTCTTCATCAGCCGTTGTCTACCGGAAAAGGGAAGTCAGTATGGCATTGGGGTCACAAGCAATAAAAGCGATGAAAACTTACCTTCTTCTTGGATTTGGATCTTCGCTCAGCTGAGGGTTCAACGCATAAGGTTACCACAGCAATCAAAGCTTCAATCAGCACATATTCCTCGTCATCTGTAAGCTGGTAGTATTGCTGAAGGTTATTAATGGCATCAGGTTCGGATGACGCTGCCGATGAATAATCTTTCAGTAAAAAATCTACCAAGGCTTTCCACTCCTACAAGTAAGATGTTAGTAACATGAAAAACCTTTGATCATGTAATACTGTATATTAGCAACATACCCGAAGGATTGGAATAGCCGGAGCCAAAGATGTTATAGCCTGTGCGATTCGGCTGTCTTCATCATTGGATACACCTTTCGAAAGGGGGTCAATATTGATTTTATCGCTAGATTGTTGAATGGGGTCACTTCGTGTGTCCAGTTCCATGCCATTATCTACAGACTCTGAATCGTCAGCCTCTGTGTTATTCTTGGGCTTTTTCACCACTTGACTGGCCTTGCTATATTCTAGCAAAATGGTCGCCAAACATTTAAACTCGATGGCGTTCTTATCGACCACTGGTTCCGATGCTACACCGCGTGTTCTTCCACCAGCTGTTCTAGCTGGCGGCAGTGTTGCCGCTTTTGCTTTTGCTTCCTCCAATTTGGGATTGACATAATTGTTTTCGAGAGTCAAATGAATAAGTGGGGTAATAGCGTTTCGTACTTTGGGTAAATCCGAGAACACCAATGTGCCTAGTTCAGCACACTCATTCGGTTCCAAAATGCTGTTTTCGGCCAGAGAAACGCACAATCGAATAGCTTGTATGCGGATTGGCTGATCTACTTCATAGAGAGCCATTTCCATCATTCTGGTCTTGAACCTCTGCATGAATGGCTCCATTGTCGTTGCATTGGCCTCTCTTTCGTACAGCGCAATGATGCCTTTGATTGATTCCGCACGGACATTACTTGACTATAGTATTTTGGAAAATGTTCAGGTCAACCGCGAGGGTACATCGTACCAGCATGGAGACAATAGACTTACCTTGTCATTCAATAACCAGCCAATGTAACGTAGGTAGTTGTTATCTAGGAAATAGGAAGGATATTGCTCCATCCATTCTCCGAGGTGCTTAATGCATTCCGTCCGGATGATTGCTTCCACGTCACGACATCGATGAACAAAAACTCTGCGAGACAATAATCAGGAACGTCAACCAAGCGGTATGTGATATAAGATGAGCATTTACTTACGAATCAAAGTAATGCTTTATGTAGCCATTTAGACGGACTTCCTTATTTGCTAGAGTCTTGCTTTTTTCTTGCAACATTTTCAGTCTTTCGGTAGCGTTACCATTGCTAGTTTTACGTCGTTCAGCTCCTAATTGCCTGTTCGCAATCTTCTTCTCTTGAACAGCTCTGTTTGCAACAGCGGATAAGGCAGATATCAAATTTAGTGCAATCATTGTCGCTGTATGACGGAACGGGCGGAACGTGGAGCTAGAGAAATGATAATAGCTCGTTAGCCAAGAGAGCGGAACAGTGTCCTTGACAATGTCACCTACCTTGACATTGTCGCAAGCCATGCCTGAAGAGTCTCGATCAGTAGCCCATCATAAATGATGTCGTATTGACATTCTTCAATTAACTTCTTCCAAAAAGCGATCAAGTCGGTTTTCAGTGTCTTGAATACACGTAACTTGGAGGCAATGGGATATTCCGTGTAACGATCCTGAGGACGAACGAGTCAATAAGTTAAACTTGGGAGCATTTTCTTCACTTGTACAGATGTCATCTACTTACAGAGGCAATCTTCTTCTCCAAGTTCTGCAAAGCTTCCACGATATAGTCATCATCCTCAATGGCTTTCGGATCCACCTTTTCTTTGGTTCCACAGCTCTAAAGATTGACCATGAAGCGTATTAGTTTCGATATCCAACTCCGGACATAGCGAGCAATGTGGACAGAGCGACTTACGCGAGTGATAAAATTGATCAGGTCGTGTACAGCATCCATTTTTTCAGGACCCTTGTACTTTTCAATCCATTCCTCAATAACATTGTCCAGCGTCAAATTATGAGCTAGTAATTGACCTACAAAGTACAATCAGTCGTCTATACATTCGCCTGCCTAGTAAAGATTGATGCTTACCGTAAAGAGAATGGATATCGTCCTCCTCGTCCAATTCTTGAAAACCGTCAGAAGGCGACTCAGGAAGAGTAGTTTTAGCCAATCGCTTTTTTCGCTGTTTGTTTTCTATTGTGGTTCTGACGTTGCCGGCACGCACGCCTCCTTCACTGTCGCTACTACTGCTGTTGTCCGTATCCATCAACTCATCCACCTCGGATTCAGACTCATTATCCGAAGTTGGTGTCGATTTTTCGACATCTAGATTGAGAAAGCAAAGGTTAATTGTCGAAGAGTAGAAAATCGTGTGAGCGCGACATTTACTTTTTTCGGTGGTAGCCTTTTGCTGGCTGGCTGGCTGTCTACGAGATCGACGAAGTACGTTCTGTAATTGACAATGGTCAGTTTATTGCTTTCGAACACCATTCTGAAACACTTGTACAAATCAATGTGGGTGTAATGTTACCTCCTTTAGAGCAGTGCCCATTTTTTGATAACTGGAAAGAAAGTGGACGCGTTCTCGAAATTGGCGACTACCCAAAAAAAAAAAGTCGCGTCTAAGTTTAAGGGCGGCATTCAAGCACGTGATCTATACTACTTCCGCTGTTCTGAAGACTTCCAAACGAGTGAAAAGCTACAGGATAAGCACTGTGAGAACAAACAAATCATACAAATTTATATGAATATTTTAATTATAATACACAGTGCAATCGTTATAAAAAGCCTTCATGATCCTACCAAATGCAAGTGTACCCAGTCGAATCTTTCGTCTCCAAAGATATCCCAACCTCGTTATAGACTGTTGGTACAATCAAAAAGAATAGCATTCGAGTACGTTGTGATTGAAAAAAGTAGAGAAGCAAAGCATCGAACTTTTATGGCTTCAATTTTCTTTGAATATTGATCTGATTCGAACATGTGACTTTGGGTCTCACCCCCTCGCAAGCGACTATCTTCGAATTTTCCTGCTGGCGTGATTCTCTATTCACACATGTCGATTCTACAGCCATTGAGCCCGCATGAGCCGGAGTACAAGGCTATTTCAACCTTCAATATCATACAGGAAGCAGGTATTTGCACATCTCGAGTTTCGAACGTAGTTGGTGCCATTCAGCGCTGAAACGAAAACTTACCCCGCACACAACTAGGTGTTGACCATGAAAGCCGACCGATCTTAGTTCTCAGCGCTTGCAAATTACCTGATCCTAATGTCATAGATTACGATCTGATCTTGAGGTATGAACTATTGATTTAGTCAAAATTTTTCACTTGCTTTCTGAATGAGACTGACATACCTTACTTTATTTTTTCCGGGGACGACATGAATTTTTAGGTTTATACTAGCGAGACTGTATGTATAGAGCAAATGTATTGTCATGAAAGAAATGCATGCCAACCTATATGATTGATAGGAACGAGTTTGTGGAAAGTGATTACGTACTGGTCTTCTTAGCTGCACCGGCAGCATATCGCCCGCCGTGGCTGTGGCTGTTAAAGGCTTATCGTGCCCTTGATCGAAGGTACAGTAAAAGCTCACCAGAATGGCGGGGGGATAGCAGCAAACAGTGACACTGAAGTCTTATAATAGATACAAGAAAAATTTGAAAGCACTTCATGTTGTTCATTTAACACGAACATATCGCATGATCTTTGATCTTGCCAACAAAATTACCAGGTAAATGACTAACATACGAGCGGTAAATTATCTGTGGGGGGTTTTAAACTAAACTACAGCAAATTCTAGCCCTAAATTTGCTCGAAAGCTCCATTATTACAGTTACCTTAGCGAACTCGAACCAGTTATTTCTATATCTCAACTGAATCTACCAAGTGCTGTCCGGCCATATGATGAACAACTCCAACGACCCAACACTCCTCCCGCATATGCTAGTCGAGAAGGCAAAGCGTTACCTGGTCTTGCTTTTGGTGTATCTCTTGAAAAGCTGGCAGAGTTCGACAATGCTAGTGACGCGGATGAGGACTATGTGCCCAGCGTTGTGAAACAAATAATAGAGCACCTGCAGCAGAATGGTAAGAAAATAGAAATTTTACGTATTTTGGCGCCAAAATAGGCCAGAATCTCTAAAACATCTCGGAATAGGTATATCACAGAAAGGAATATTCCGCAAGTCCCCCTCGAGTGAAGAGTTAAAGTTTGTGAAAGATGAGCTCAATAGAGGTATGACATATACCAGTCGTAATGTGCGAACCTGGACCCAGCGATTTGCACTAACTCGTTTATTAGGCGTCAAGATCGATCTTTCGAAATACGATATTCACTTATCAGCGTCACTACTGAAAGTGTTCTTCCGTGATCTCCCCCAAGCTCCGTTGTCATTGGATTTTGTCAATTCTGTGGGAAACATCACAGGTGAATGGGTTGAGATGGTTTTGAATAGCGTGGGTTAACCATTAATTGACCCCACCTTTCAATTCTAGATGTCACGGAGGAAACCTTGCAACATTTAAGGACACAGTTTCAACATTATTATGGCACACAAACCAAACTCAAGTCGTTGCTCCGATATTTGTTCTCGTTCTTGCACGACGTGTCAAATCATTCTGATCAAAATCTTATGACAGCCCATAATATTGCTGTGATTTTTGCTCCCAATCTACTACGCTCTGACGATGAAAGAGCTATGCCAGACCCAGCGACGTACCTGCAGCAGATGAACAAGGGGATGGGCCTTGTAAGGTGTCTTATTCAGGAAAGCGAACTTGTATTCGAGCAATAAAAGCGGGTGCTGTTTGTCTAAACACGTCACATCATACCCCAATTGGGTACACTTAGTTTCGTATCGGCGATTGAAATCAATACATGGTTTTTTTTTCCACCTGCTGGTTGGCATAACCGCTTTTGTACCTTTCCGTTTCGCCTCGGTGGCTCTTGGCGTATTATGAATGAAAAAGAACAGATAAACGCTCCTCTCCAGTCAGTCATGAATGGAGTTGAGCAAGAAAAGCAACTAGCAACTGAAGCCCTCGCCGACGCCAACAAGCAAGTACAAGAAACCGCTGGAAACGCAAAAGTCTATGTCTTTGACGAGGACATGTCGCCTGAGCAGAAGAAGGCGCAAGCTCAGGCCGCGCTTCCGGACACCTTTCAAGGCAAAGACACAGGCGGTAAAGCAGACTCCATGCCTACTGATTTGGGGACAAACGACGCTTCTACTGTAGCAGCAGCCCTTGCAAGTGCTTCTGCGGCCCCAGCTGCAACCTTACAGGGAGCTCCTGGCGCCTATCCTACTCAAAAAAGCAACGGTCTCCCTGAATGGTACAAAGTTGGATGGACATCCTTTTCCGATCTACCTAACCCTGGAGACGAAAAGGCTGTTGAAGAGTACAAGGCTACTGTTGCCTCGACTAGTCAAGCTGACTTGCTTCCCGAAAAGAACGCTGACATGCTTGCTGACTTTCTCAAGGAATCTTATTATGGAGAGTGGTATCACAATGCAGGTGTGATCTTATTCACTGTAGTCTTCACTTGGTTTTTGGCACGTATCGGTAGCGGATTGATGTCGTGCTTAGTGATTGGCGCGTTCTTAGGTACGATCATTTTATTCTGTAGGATGAGTGGGACTCCGATCCATGACGGTGTTTCAATAACTGACCTTGCTGCTTGACGCCTCCTTTTTGCTTCGTCTTCTGATTGCAGCTACTTATTACCAAACATCCATACGTCGACTGCGTAGAAATGCCCGTGACGATGTTCAAAGAGAATTGGTGAAGGCACGTCTGGAAACCGATGTCGAAACTGTTGACTGGATGAACTCTCTTCTGGGTAAGCTTTTCTGAACATTCTAAGCCTATGCATCGAAAGCATGGATAATTATAGTAATATGTGTAATTATGCCCCGACCACTTCCCACAGACAAATTCTGGTTGATTGCCGAGCCTGCTATTAGTGCTCAAGTTGTCGGTACTGCCGATGCTATCTTGGTGGAAAATACCCCATCCTTCCTCGACTCGATCCGACTTACGACCTTTACCATGGGTACTAAAGGACCTCGCATTGAAGGTGTAAAATCATACCCTAAAACTGACCCCAACGTTGTCGTAAGTAGTTTTCTCTTCATTCCATCATAAATGATAAAGTTCGTCCATCTTATTAACGAAAATGGATCAGGCTATGGACTGGAAGGTTTCATTCACACCTAACGACATCTTGGATATGACCAAGCGAGATGCACAGGCTAAAGTAAACCCAAAGATTGTGCTTACTGTCCGCCTTGGCAAAGGGTTTGTTTCAGCTCCTGTCCCTATTTTGGTTGAAGACCTTGCTTTCACTGGCCATATGAGAATCAAATTGAACCTCTTCAATGAATTCCCCCATGTCAAGACGGTTGAAGCTTGCTTCTTGGAACAGCCTACTTTTGACTATGTACTTAAACCTGTTGGTGGTGAAACCTTTGGATTCGACATTAACAATGTAGGTTGGGAGTGAAGGATACATGCATTTAGCGAATTTTGCAGTTCTAAGCCTTTCTTTTAGATCCCTGGTTTGCAATCTTTTGTTGCCGAACAAGTTCACGCAACACTTGGCCCCATGATGTATGCTCCCAATGTCTTTACTGTTGATGTCGCCGGTATGATGGCGGGTGGTACGGATTTGGAGGCAGCAAACGGTGTTCTGGCTGTCACTATCTACTCCGCTTCTGGAATTAAGAGCGGCGACATCTTTGGTAGTATTGACCCTTACATTACCTTCCACACTGGAAACACAAAGAACAAGGAACTGGCCCGCACATCTGCCGTTGAAAACAGTACATCTCCTCGCTGGAATGAGACTCACTTCATTCTACTCAATAACCTCAAAGAGACTCTATGCTTGCAACTCATGGACAGAAACGTCGGTCGCAAGGACGCAGCTCTAGGTGTCGTCAATCTCGAACTTAAGGAACTGGAAGAAAACGACAATCTACTAGAAGGATTGAATCTCATTGCCTTGAAAAACGGTAAAGCTATTGGTGAAATCAAAGCCGATGTCAGATACTACCCTACTGCCAAACCTACTACGTTGGAGGACGGTACCATCCAGCCAGCTGCTGCATCCAATAGTGGTATTCTTCGATTTACCGTTCATGAATGCTCTGAGCTTAGTGCTGGTAAAAGTGGCGGCATTGGTGTCCCACTTCTTGGAGGCGGAGCTGTCAGCGCTTACGCGAAGCTCAAGGTTAACGGCAAGGAAGCTTTGCGTACAAAGACGTTTAAGCGAAGCAGCAACCCACGTTGGGACAAATATGTCGAAGTATTTGTTGCCGACAAGACTAAGGTGAATCTCAATATCGATGTCATGGAAAGCAAAGAGTTCGCCGACGACTCCCTTATCGCCACCTGGAAATCCACTCTCACTGCAGTTGAGAAGCAGCTTGTGGAAGATAAATCCGAATGGTGGAGTTTGAACGACGGTCGTGGCAAGATTCACGTCTCCTCTATCTGGAAGCCTGTGGTCATGACTGGACTTGGAGAAGGAATGAACCACGTGTCCTACTCACCTCCTATTGGTGTCGTTCGTTTCCACTTTTTCGGTGCTACCAACTTGAAGAACGTGGAAGCATTGACTGCCGGTAAATCGGACCCATACGTCAGAGTTAAGTCTGGCTTGCATACTAGAGGTCAAACTGAATTCATTGATGACAATCTCGATCCCGACTGGAACGAAGTGGTGTACGTACCTATCCACTCCATTCGCGAAGATTTGGTTTTGGAAGTTATGGACTTCAATGAAAATACGAAGGATAAACTTCTGGGTCTCACCGATTTGTCCATCAAGTCTATCGTCAAAGAAGTTGAAGCTGCAAATGGTCAGAAGATGTATGAAAGTTTGCCCGCTATCGATAAGTAAGTAAAGAAACATTAGGTAATGCATTCCCAGCAGACGGCCCACTAACGCTGTGTATGTGTACAATTTTAGAACTGTCGACCTGACTACAGAGGAGCGCCAAAAGGGCAAAGGAAAATTGCATTATGCTGCTTCGTTCTATCCAACTTTGGCTCTGGCAAAGGCTGCCGAAAAGCCTCAAACTGAAGCCGAAAACGGCGAGGTGAAGAAACCTGCTGAAGGCGAAGTCGCTGCAAACGCTGATGTCGCCACGGACGAGTTGCCTGAACGCGATTTACATGGAGAGCTTATCAAATACACTCCTGACGACAGGATTGACTTGCTATCTTATGAATCTGGTGTCTTGATTGTCAATATTCAAGAGGTCGAATTGCCAAGACCTGAGAAAGTGTATGCCGAAATCTTGCTTGATGCTAATGATTCTCAGTACAAGACTGCTAAATTGAAGGGTACTCATCTGCCTTTCCATGAAACGAGCGATGCATTTGTCAAGGAGATGGACTTTGCCAAGGTTGTTATTCGTGTTAAGCAAGCGAGAGATGGCGATAAAGACGACAATCACATTGCTTCTTGGAGCGGTCAAGTCAAGGATCTCGTTCGAAAGATTCAAGACAACAACAAAAAACATATCGAAAACAGCGAAGATGATAATGATGGCGAGATCTTTAACTTGATGGACTGCAATGGTGGTACCATCAAGTTAAACTTTGACTTTATTCCCGTCATCAATTTCAAGTTGGATCCCAGTGAAAGTTTAGAAAGTGCGTATCTTGATAAGTGAATTATTTTGTCTTTTACCACCATGTTCATCTTTTGCTAACCGGATTTCACAGACCAAGGTAATCTCACCGTCACTCCTCTCAAAGGACATAACTTCCCTGCAGCCGACCGATCTGGTACAAGTGATCCCTATATTGTGTTCTTGCTCAACGGACAAAAAGTCAAGAAAACAGAAGTGTACAAGAAAAATCTCAATCCTACTTTCGACAAAGATGAACTCTTCGTCGTTCCTATTCCATCACGAACTGCAGCTAGCTTCCGTGTTGAGGTGTTTGACTGGGACCAAATTGGCAAGGATACACTGCTAGGAACTGGTGAAATTCCATTGGCAGGAAATAGTGTCGAGAGTTTCGGATCAAAACAAATTGAGATTCCTATCTCTGGCTCATCAGGAGGCAACTCATCGTTGACACTGCGATTGATGTGGCAACCACAGCTATTGGCCAAAAAGAAGACCCATACCGGTTTCTTAGGCTCTACTACAAGAGCATTCACAGGTGCTCCTACTGCTGCTTTCGGTGCTGGTCGCACTCTCGTTGGAGGAGGTGCTCATGTCACTGGTGGTGCTCTTGGTGCAGGTGGTAAGGCATTTACCGGCGGTGCAAATGCTCTTGGCGGAGGTGTCAATGCTCTTGGATCTGGTCTTAAATCTGGAATGGGCTTTTTAGGCGGTAAGCCAAAGAGCAAACCTCAAGAAGTCACTCCACAGCCATCATCTCCTGCTCAATCAGCCCTTGGTCAAGTTCCACTGCCACCTATTACGACTGCTCCTGCACTTTCCCCAACAGCTAGTAAGAATAGCGATGACAACGCCAGTCTCTCCAGTCTGACAACCCCGGTAATGTCTCAGTCAACTAGTAGCATCGGTAAGCATACATTTTATTTCATCAGTACACCAAAATAGCGACATGACTGATTTTTTATTTTTATTTTATTTTGGCCTTAAAGGTACCACGGGCGAAGATGGTACACTTGTCATCAGTTTGATTGGAGCAAGAGGTCTCAAAGCCATGGATCGTGGCGGTACTAGCGATCCTTATGCTCGTGTTCGTATTGGCAAGAACGTTGTTGCCAAAACAAAACACATCAAGAAAACTTTGGAACCACAATGGTAAGTTGTCCCAGGTATTGCACAAGTTCAATATTTATGATTGTAAGCTGACTGTGATCGCACTACAGGAATGAGAGATTTGAGGTTAATGTAACTGGTACAAAGACTATGGTCGATATCAAGGTGAAAGATCACAATACACTTCAAGACGTCGATATTGGAAACGTCATTCTTGACCTATGGGAAAATGTACAACCCAACAAGTCCTTCCAGGGTTGGCTGCCTTTGCAACCTGCTGGAACGGGAGAGGTCAACGTTAGCATTGAATTTATGAGAAAATAATTCTCCAGCGACAAGGATTTAGCCAATGTATATTTCTTCTTTCATATCTTCAGTGTTTCATATTAAAGCACACCGTATTTTGATACTTTGCTGCAACAAGTTCATTCCACGAATTTTTTTTTTTCTTTGAGTGCCTGAAATTTGTGACGTTTTTTCGGGTTAAAGAAAAACGCTCCAATTTGTGAACGCAATTTACATTGTGTCGACAACCATGTTCATTCTTTCGGTGCTGAAGGACACTATAAAGATTGAGCCTGCTGATTTTCGAAAACCAAAGCAAGAGGCAATCACCGATGAAGTAAACAAAAAATATGCCAACAAGGTGAGCATTTGATTCCCAAATGAGTATGTGTCTTCCCGGCATGACTGACAGTTTAACCCATAGGTTGTTCAAGAAATCGGCCTTTGCATCAGCCTTTTCGATATCATAGAAGCAAGTGAAGGTGTTATACATCACGGCGATGGTTGCAGTTATGTCAAAGGTTCGTAGAGGTTACTTTGGCCCTTCTCACCGCTCACACTTGTCTAACGCAAATCAAACCTCTTATAGCAACATTCAGAATGGTTATATTCCGACCCTTTATCAACGAGGTCTTGACCGGAACTATTAAAAGCTGCTCAGAAAAAGGGATCCGAGGTACGTTGGGTGATAGGAATATGGAAGCTGTGGTCACAGTAATTCTCAACAGTTTTTTGCTGTTGTTTAGTTTCTGTAGGGTTTTTTGATGATATCACTATTCCTCCCGGTTGTTTGCAATCTGGATCTAGCTTGTAAGTCATACATTAGTTGTTTCGTATATGCAATCTAGAGAATAGTTGACTGATTGCGCTTTATGTATAGTGACGCGGAAGAGCGCGTTTGGATATGGAACTACGATGGAGAGAAGCTTTATATGGACATCGAAGAACAAATCCGATTTCAAGTACTCAGCGAAGTATTTACTGATACCACACCTACTCCTACAAATATTGGTCCGACTGGACGAAGACAGTCGGCAGCAGATGCAACCGCAGCAAATGACTTGGCTGCCAACTCCACCAAAATTCCACCTTATGCATTGACGGTTAGTTGAACTACCTGCATAGCTCGTGCTTGATCTATTTACATGACTGACGTTCATACGTATTTACACTACAGGGAAGCATTGCGACAGATGGTCTTGGACCTATCTCATGGTGGGGAGGTCAATAAGACAGATGTATAGAAGCCATTGTATATATACACTTTTTTAAAAGCAATTTTTCATGCCGATTGGATTTGTCCAAAATCTACGCGTCAATTAATACATCAAAGTTGGGCATAACAGAGCAACTTTTATTAAGAATGTATGGTATAAGAAAAAAAAATGCGAGAGTGATTTTGCTGAGTCATAAAGGTTTGGCGACTACTTACTTCATCTTCGGCATTTGGCCACCAAAGCAAGTAAATTTCGCCGGTAGTGATAGGCAATGGCAATTATACTCACAGAGACTGTAAACACAGCTGTAAAATTTTGTAAGCTTCTCCTTTTAAACACGAACGATGATACATATGGAGAATTTCTAATGTTGTGATAGTATGGTGCGTTGTATGGGATCCATCCATCGGCTACATCCTTCCTACTAGAGCTGACGACTTTTCGCTTGAGATCAATGACGATTTTGAGGTGTCTTAGTGGCGCAGAATATCCTCCGTCTGCGCGAACAGATCCTTCATATGACTTTGGCGCATCCGAATTCGGTTCATAGAAGCCGTAGCGTTCCAGTCTAGGCATAAACAAACCATATGCAGGCATATACGTATCGACGAATGCTGTAACTTGCTCGTCAGACATGCCCTGAACTCCTCGCGTTTTGATCATATTGTGCTCTTGTTCCAATCGCCATTGATAAACATTCTCGAGTGATGTAGGAGCCATGTGACAAAAGATGTCGAAATAGGGATAAATAGCATCTTCATAAGCCTTCAAGTTGGAGTTGATGCTAGATACTTCATCGAAGCTGAATTTTGTAGCTTGAGGAGTGATGTCGTACACCTCTTGCAAGATGGAGTCTGGTAAATGCTTAAATCCAAGAGACCAGCCTTCAAAAATGATGATATCGTATGGTGCTGCAACTTTGGTCCATTCAGATTTGTCCAGACGATCACCCCGACCTTGGTGAAGTGACTTATCGTATCTTGGGATGGCCACTGTCGGAGCTGATGTTGGCGATTCTAGATATTTGTGGTGTGCATCAAGAAGATCCGCAAACACTTGTTTGGCGAGCTCGAGATCGTGTGAGCCAAATTGCCCACGAAGCTCGAGAAGCCTATTCCCAGGATGACTGTTCACTAGCTCTACTTGGTCTTTTCTCGTCAGATAAAGGTCGTCCAAAGAGAATACAACAACCGACAGGTTATAGGGCTCTTCGCGAAGAATGGATGCCAGGGTCTCGCAAGTAGTTGTTTTCCCACTTCCTTGACATCCTGAGAAACCGACTACAAATGGCTTTGTAGGTTTGTTGGATGTCATGAGGGCATGACGAAATCCGTCATAGTGCTGGAGAATGTGATTAAGGGCAAGTTGGGTTTGTTCCAGCTGGTGAAGAAGATCTGGTCAATAAGCTGGATCAAAAACGATTGCTTCCACTTTACAAACAATGTTGTGGTAGCTATAATTTACCTCTACCAAATAGGCGTTGGTTGCTTGCGAGTTTGACATGGAGGAATTACATTTAGCAATTCAGCTTGAAGAGCTCACGTTTTTAAGCATTTTAGTATTCCGAATAGGGTTCACCATTTCCGCGATAATCCGGGTTTGACAGCCAGATTAATGACTGACATTTCATATTGTTGATCAATGCTTAGAGTATACTAAGATTAAGTTGGACAATACGAATGGTTAACAAAAAATGAATTTTATTCAAAGGTAATTCTGATATATTGATTGAGCCTGTCTTATCAAATTACACGAAGACTGTGTCCTGCAAACTTCGGAATGAAGAGTTGCGGAATATCCCAGACAATAAAATTATCTCTTTAATTAGGAAGAACATTCTTCTCGAATTCACCCAAATAGTTTCCAGGAGGAGCGTAGGAGCAGGTGTAAATGGGAGCATTGCCTTGGTTACTGCACTTCTTTACACCACAGCCAATCTGTGTAGTGGAGACCCAGACAACCTTTGATAAAAAGTAAACAGCGTTAAATTACAAATTAATTTTTTTAGGGCGTGTGTGAGATTTAGCTTACCTGAGTGAAATGCCCGGTGGATGAACTAAAACCAGGTTTACTGTAATCATAGTTCTTTTCCTCATTGTACCAAGCGCTAACAACGGACTTCCAGTCGCCATAGCCCATGGCCAAATTCTCTCCGTATGGACCTCCAGAATGCTGGAAAACGCAGCCATCGGACCACTTTTGAGCGTAGCTAGCAAGAGTGCTATTCCATTTCAGCGCTGGTGCTGAATGCTTCGCTCTGTATGCGTTGTGAGCTGATAAGATAGTGCTTTCATCAGAAGATGTCGACCCGCTGGTAGCAGCTTTTGTGACGGTCTTGGCTGTTGTATGCTTCTTTGTGATTTTTTTGGTTGATCTCTTTGTGGTTTTTTTGGTGGTAGTATGAGCAGACTTCTTGCTAGCCTTTTTGGTGGCCGCCTTCTTGGTGGCCGCCTTCTTGGTGGTATGTGTAGTATGCTTTGCAGAGCTTCTCTTGTGAGGAGCACTATGGTGTTCGCGTGCTTGATGATGGTGTTCGGGTGTGGGATGATGCTTGTGAGAGTGTGCAACACTGGCATTATGGTGGTTTGACTTGGTGGTAGCAGCATCAGCTGTCTGCGAAGCCAGCGCAGTAACAGCTAGAGTGAGTCCAATGAAAGAAAGAGAAACCATTGTTCTTAGTAGCTTGGGGAAATGAATGGAATTGGTAAGATGAGGTGATGAATAAGAGCAGACTAGCCAACTGAAGTTATTCAAGTGGTTACCAGTTATACAACTTTTTATACTTGAGATGAGTGAAAGGCCTGGGATAAAAAGTCTGTGCTACGATAATCTGATTTAATGTTCCACGCAATTTATAGACACAGAAAAAATATTGCTGAGAATGAAGGCATGTCATAGTTACATTGAAAAATCTGGCACTTGTTGGATATTCTAAGCATCTTGGAAGGTGCTAAAGCTTAGAAAATACTGCATGTTGCCTACATATCAGCATCAAACACATGATTATTATAGGTTATTGCGTTGACAGCTGTGGACAAATCCCACGAGTGCGGGCATCAGGTACGAAGAACCTCAGGCAAATGCAGAAACAAATTTCAATACAATTTGTCTCACAGAGCGACGACCTGGATTGTGGGTAACCAAGCGGGGATGTGCCCAGTTGATAATTCTGTTACTATAAGGGTACGACGACCAACATCATGCAATGTACATCATTGATTCTCAATTAAATTGAATTATCAGGAAAGCAGACTTGGTAGCTTGTGAGACAGTATGATCAGCAGCTTTCCATCTGCTGACACACTTTCGCTGTAATCCCACATCATGTAAAAAGATATGGTCTTTTGATTACAACTCTACTACACCCCTGTAGTTGGAAATTTTACTATGGCTGTAGTAAAATGTAATCTTAACTGACGACATTTTGATGAGGTTAGACTTTTTTTAACCATGTTATCTGGTGGGATTGGTCTGCTTTTAATCTCTTTGCATGGCCCAAGTGTAAGTTACGCGTATGTTGCTGTACGAAATAGCAGCCTTTGATCTCAGATTTGACTTTGGGTCTATGCAATTATATCATCTTTTGTCAGGGTATGCACAAGGACTATGCCCACTTCGTATCATCTGTAATATCTCAGAAGCAACAACGACTGTATAAGTTGTTGGTATGACTGGCATGGGACTGACATCATTATCATCTGCATCATTTTTCCATTGAGCTTCTCCCTGCACTATAGTTTATCAAAAGGCTTGTGGTATATCTCAGTGCTAGCCAAAAAAGTTCCAACACCATAGCTGTGCATAGCATGGTCAAGGAGTATATCTGACGAAAGGACACAACGATGAAAGGATCTCTGAACTTGCTTTTTTTTTCCTTTCAAATCACATGAGATGCAGAGTATGCAGGAACAACTTTATAAGGCTCAATCTACATGTTATTGGCGTATCACTCTTTATTGCAGAGCCATTGAGATTTGGTTGAAGAGAAGATCCTGGTCATGTGCCAGGATTGCTTCTGAATGCTGGTCATTACTGCGGTTCAGATGGAATACAGCTGAGTGACACCTAACATAGTTGACGCGTGCAAAATTCGACATAATCTACGCCCAGCTGTTGTTTGTGGGCGGTTGTACCGGTGATCCCCATCTTCACTTCCAGAGACGCACTAGCAACTTGACAGCATGGTAATATTTTTTGACATAGTATTAGCTATGGATATATGAAGTGGACTGCTCTCCCCACATCCTACGCCCTTTTGGATCATCTCTCCAATGCATAGAAGCAGGAAGTACAGAGTTGATCACGGCGTGCGCAGGTGATATGTACCAGTCAGCATTGTCATCGCCTTCTTATCCTCATCAGATAGTGTGCTCAGTAGTATCAACTGTTATTATGCTTTAATCCTGTGTAGTATTGGTACAGAGTCGAATTTATTAGAATTAACGACGTTTTACACGTTATCATCCTTCACAACATCATAGAGTACATAAAAATGAAGGCTTTAACGGTTTGAGGGCATTTCCTCTTGATATATGGTAAGGAAGAAACTTTTACAAGTTTAGTTTCGAATAAAATGTGATACTTCGAGTACGTACGCCCCATGAAGGTCTGCTTCTCGACTGCGGTGCAGAATGTAAGTGTTAATTTTATTTTTTATATTCATTTTTTTAAAAAGGAAGGGGAGGACAACAGCGAACCATTGACCTCCCCAAAGCAAAAATTGCCCAGCCGAGACGCCCGTTAGGACGTTCGAAGCCGGGCCCTCCAGCGGGAGTGCAATGCCAGAAGGCCCAGCCCCGCAATCAGCGTTCTTGATCACCAATTGCGCCTGGCAGGTAAGTATGCAGAACCATCATTCAAAAGCGAGGCGTTTATATACTTTTTAGTAACGTGACTGCTTCAAAAATTTTGATAAAACTGTCACGACATGCAAAATGTTTAAAGTCCGGTGCTTTCTTAGTAACAAGGGGCTACCAAAGAAACCGTTGGTCATATAATCAACAGAAAAATAAAGACTATAACGTGTTACAATAATATGGTCAGCATTAGTGCCTTAAAAACAACATCAGAGGCTTGTACCATCACGCAAATCTAGGTAGCTTGAAACGATACCGCAGGTAGTTTCCGCTGTGGAATTAACTATGGGTGAACTGCCGAGCACACTGATAATAAATGTAGGAAATAGATGGCTACATCGTATCATGGTAACATTTGGTGTTTGATATTACCTGCATCTGTTATAGTAATAGTTAAGCTGTATTGCTATGGACTTGGGATAAACTCCAGTAAAATGCCGTTCATATTCCCCTCCGTCTTTTTTGGGGAGGGGCTTAAAACCGCCTTGGCAACTACGCGAAGACTTTGGAAAAAATACATCTTAACACGTTCTCGTTTATCCATGCTTATTTCCACTGCATTATTTGCTGTGCTCAGCCTAGTTTCAATAGTGTAAGTTTGAAGACACTATAGAGCACATATACGTGCACTAATTCTTATGTAGGTGCGTATTTCACGACGTTGTCAACAATCTGGAAATGAACAGGCCATACTTTTAGAACCTAAGTATTTCTCAACCTCATGGAATTAGAGCTCAATCTTTCGGGGGTCGAAAAAAAATGGCTTGATTTCACATTTTGTAAGCGGTTTGCATCAAAGCATTCGAACTAAAATGCACGTGACTTTCAAGTAGAGACACTAGGGCCTATTTACTCAAAGAGTCCAGAAGTTGCTACACTTGTATGCCATGACAGAGTTTTGCGTTGAGTATAGTATCCATGCCTGTTCGTTTCTAATCCAGTCCGAGCCTTCGGACAAGGGTGCGGAGACAATGGGGTTAATTTTTGCACCCTGCGTCATTTCCGGTAGTCATAAAATTTTCTGTTTTTCGTTACACTCACTGAGTCTTCTTTGTCTTTATCTTTATCAATATGCCGCTCCAGAAACTTCCCACGGCTAGCAACGTTCAAAAAGTGATCAAAAACTTGAACAAGAACGATGGTATCATTTACTTGAAGGGACAAGTGCTCCACGAACGAGACGATACCGACGTTGAGCTTTCATTCCGCCAAGAATCCAACTTCTTTTACCTCACTGGTAAGTTTTAGCACTCATCTAGCGACGAAAACATGGTTGGCTTACACTCAGCACATCGTAGGCGTTACGGATGCTGATTTCCATGTTGTTGTCAGCTTGTCTACTGGCAAGATTACTTTGATTGCTCCTGACATTGTCGCTGATCATGTTATGTGGATGGGTTTGCCCGATACGCCGGAGGAACTCCTGCAAAAATACGACGTCAATGAGGTTGTGTATGCTAGCAAGCTTGATCAAGTTCTGCAGCAGGAGAATCCTCAGAAGATTTACACACTTCCCATTTGCGATACCTCAGCAATTCCCCAAAACTTCCAAAGCAAGGTTGATAAGGATGCATTGAAGCCCGCCATCTACGAAGCACGTATGTACAAGGCTAAGTGGGAAGTGGAGCTTATGAGAGAAGCCAACAAAATTTCTTCTGATGCTCACATCAAGCTGATGAAGGAGGCTAAAGCTGGGTTGAACGAGCAGCAACTCCATGCTCTTTTCTTGTACGAAAGCGCTCGCAATGGCGCTTTCATCCAATCTTACAACCCTATCGTCGCCGCTGGCTCAAACGCTGCTACTCTTCACTACGGAAAGAACAATGCCGGGATCTCTCCTGATCAGTTCGTACTCATTGATGCAGGTGCTGAGCTCAACTGCTATGCCTCCGATATCACTCGCACATTCCCCGCTGGAGGCAAGTTTTCCCAAGAACAAAAGGACATATATGAGATTGTTTTGGAAATGCAAAAGGCATCATTCGAACTTTGCAAACCTGGTGTTGAATGGGAGGATATCCACCGCCATGCTCTTCGTGTTGCCTGCCGTGGATTAATCAAGCTCGGAGTTTTGAAGGGTGATGAGGACGAACTTATCGCCAAGCATATCCCCGCATGCATATTCCCTCACGGTCTCGGTCACAGCATTGGTATCGATGTCCATGATGTTGGTGGCTATCTCCCTGGTGTGCAAAAGATTGATGAGCCTGGTATTAGAAATCTTCGCATGCGCCGCACACTTCAAGCTGGCATGGCCGTCACCGTCGAGCCTGGTATTTACTTTTGTGATTTCATCATTGATCCTTTGTTGAAGGACGAAGCAACTCGCAAGTACTTTGACATTGAGAAATTGAACCAGTACAAGAAGGTCGGAGGTGTTCGCATAGAAGACGATATTGTCATTACCGAGACCGGCTTTGACAACTTGACCACAGTGCCAAAGGAGATCCGTGAAATAGAAGCCTTGATGGCCTAAGCTATATCTACCATTGTGTCGATGATGCCCAAGCAATTTTTTTTTTTTCATGTTTATTTGTATATTTATTTTATCCTTATGTCGAGTACAGATTGATTCAAAACTAAAAAAAAAAGAAAGAAATGGCATGCAATTATCGTACACCGCTGATTTTGTGACAGAATATAAAAAGAAGACCAACCATCAGAGGAAATGAATTTGAAAGAAAAAGAGTATGAAAGCGAGAAGAGCTAAAAAAAAACAACCTACTATGACAGGAAAAGAAGAAAGAAAAGATCAGAAAAAAAAATTGTAGCTCGCAAAGAACCTCTTTGGGACCATAGCAAATCGTCGATAGCTATGACCGAAAGTACCTCACCCAAGAGTCAGTCATGGAAGGAGATAAATTATAATAAGAAAGAGAAAGAAAAATGTGAGGAAGAAAATGTATGGCTACAGGAACATGAAAATATGGATGATGGTATGTGGAATAAGAGCGTGGAAAGTTTGTAAGATGTCGATTGCTTTTTACCATGCCTGCGATGAGGTGTTTTCAGGTGGAATAAGTAGGGTAAGTGAATACTGATAGGTGTTGCCTTCAGATGATTGCTCACTCCAACTGTGTTGTGTATAGCTGTGTTGTAGTAGGATGGGTGTGTGTGTGTGAAGAGAGCTGGGTGGTTGTTTGTTATTGATTCTGGTGGGCGTTCTTTTTTTGTTCATCAGAACCAACGTTGTTAGACCCAAATGGCCCAACTGCTGTGACAATAAAGTTCCTCTCTTGCTTTGCGACGTTTACATGTATGGGAACATTTGTTCATTCATCCCAACCATGCCCATGTTGCCGTAGTTGAAGGGGAATCCCAAAACGGGCAAGCCATTATTATTCTGCATATTTTGCATTTGTACATTGTCTCGGTTGTTGATATTGCCAAACTTTTTGTACACATTACCCTGTTGTTGCTGCTGATGCTGCTGCTGTTGATCACGTTGCTGTTGATCACGCTGCAATTTGCCTTGAATTCGTTTGCCGTATGGAGTATTTCGAATACTGGGTAAGATCGGCCGTATACAGTCAACAAGCTTTAAGGAGACATAAGGACTGTTTAGTAGGAGACGATACTATCGTATAGCTAGACTGGGAAACATACCTTCACGCGCTGATCGGGGTCGGCGTAATCTAGCGATGTCTGAACGACATAGTTTGCAAATGAATCTCGAAGAAGCTTTTCTAAAGCATCCTTGTCCAGCATTTCTTCGATCAAACACTTTCGTGTGTCAGGTTCGGAGACGCGAATACACTGTTGATATATTGGGTTAATATCGTTGATTTAACACTGTTCTCCACTCATCCATACAGTGAATGCCATACCTTTTCGATAACGTTGGAGCTGAATTTTTGAACGGATAAGGTACATACGTTGCCAATGAATCGTCGAATAAGAGCGTCTGAAAAGGCAGCGTCTCCCAAATCCAAAACATACTGCACAACGTAGTTTCCAAAAGGATCCTGTACCAGAGGCAAAGCATGGTGGGTGACCTCTGTAACAATTTGTGCACGCTGCGAGATGCTAGCATGATCTATACAACGCTGCAGCACGCAGCAACCGTGACGATGAGTAGCAACTTCAACACAGTGACGGCTAACCGCATCGTAGATGAACTGATTGTCAGTGGCATTGAGTCTATGTAAGCACTTTTGGATAACGTGGTTGCCGTTCAAATCTTTGATCAGAGTAACAACATTGGGAGTCAATGCAACTATAATCATGCGT
Organism: Umbelopsis ramanniana AG; assembly: GCF_025399195.1. Lineage (NCBI taxonomy): Eukaryota > Fungi > Mucoromycota > Umbelopsidomycetes > Umbelopsidales > Umbelopsidaceae > Umbelopsis > Umbelopsis ramanniana. The sequence goes on from NW_026252133.1 coordinate 136,181, forward strand.
ATCTGAAGGGAAGAGGAAAGCATTAGCAATGGCAAATATAGGTACCCAGTACACATCTTGGCATATTTACCTGTCTAGAAGTAGATAGAGACTCGATCATTTTTTGCACTGCTCTTGTCCCATGCATATTGAGGGAGATTCCAACCAAGTCTTTCGCTACAGTTTCAACGATGATAGTTCTCTGTTCATCGTTACAATAGTCAAGCAACTTTTGACACAAATAGTTTCCAAATGGGTCTATAGTCGTCGAAAGGATCCGTAAGTATCGTTGGTGAACAGCCAGAAACCTATGCACACATTATCATTGTAAATCATTTACCTGTCATGAGCTCTACAAAATGCTTAAAGACCTCGTTGAATATGATGTTGAGGTTTTCTTCGTTTTGCTCTTCCAACTTCTTTTGAAGATATCGGCACCCATGCTGATCTTTGCACAACTCATAAATCTTGCCAGTCAGATCCTTGAGTTCCACATTGGCAAACCGATTACTTTGATCATGTTCAGCGCTACCTCTTCTGGAGTACATATTATTGTCTGATTTGTGGTGCCCAAGAGAACCGGGCTGAGGAGCATAACGGGAATTGCCAGCGTTGTTCACGTGAGGACCAGGCTTTGGAAAAGGGTGGACAAGCGCAGGATTAGGAGTGTTATTGGGGTTGAAAGCAATGCCAGTAGGATATTGTTGATACAATGCGTTGATAGGTAATCCCCCAGCGTATCCCATGGGTCCTAATTGTCCTGCGGCGGCAGCCATGGCAACATGATGTTGTGTTCCTGGCATACCGCCAGATGTAGCAACCGATAGTGCAGGGCTGAAATTCATAGCAGATGCATTCGTGTGGAGATATGGACATTGGTCTCCGCGAGGACAATAGCCTTGCTGATGCTGCCTACAAATGTTTGCTGAAAGGTCCACAGGGTTGTCTCCAGCCAGATTATCATACATAGCCAACGCATTGCTAGCAGGAACCCGATTGCTGTTCCCTGTTTGTAAATCGCTAGTTGATCGGGCGGTGTTGAGTTTGGAACGAATTTGAAATCCATCGGAAAACGGATCCAAGCTCGTTTGCGAAAAGGATCGGTTGTTGTTCAGCCCCGCAGAAGGTCGACGACCATAAAAGGCTGCCTGTGCACTAGAAGCTGGTGCACGATCCTCAGCAAGATTGTTTGTCAAACTGGGCATGTGCGATTGCTGCTGAACGACGTCTGAGTTCAGCCAGTCAGCCCGTCTCTGCAGTGGTTCAACGTTGCGGTTTGGGTGAGATTGTTGGTTCTGACGCTGTTAAAGAAATCGTTAATAACGATTGCCATGAAGCATCCCTTTTTTCAAGTATTCTAGCTTACCAAGTTGTAGCCTTCATGAGGGGTGAACGAGTAATTATCAGCATTATCTCCATATTGAGTAATATATGTCGTGTCAGAATATGGTGGTACCATGCCTATAATGAAATCATTTTTGGGTCAATACGAGAAGTCATAGCTGCTGCCCGCACGTTTTGAGACAGTGATGGCTACCTGAAGTCGTTTTCGTTTGGTGATCATCATCATCAAAAAGAAAACCAGAGAAAGAAGATGTTGCATGTTGTTGTGGGTTACCAGCAGCAGCAGGAACGGGCTTGTAACCAGCATGCTGCAAATTGTTGACGTCAGCCGTCATGGAGCGATTGGGCATCTTGTTAAGTAAACGTCCTGGCGACTTTCTCATCGAGAACGGGATATTGCTAGATTGGGTGATCAGATTAGTGTTTTGATCACTGAGGCACTTCACAGTACATGTTGCCTCCAATAAAACCAGACTACATACCTTTGTTCATTGTCAGATAACTTCAGCTTGTTACCAAAATCCAGGACGTTAGTGTCATCCTCGCTCTCAGAATTACGGCGCGACCCTGGTAAAGAACGAGACGAAGGTGATGATTTCAAAGTCGGATTGTTGTTCGGCGGTGAAATGGGACCTAAAGCAGAGTTTTTCAATAGGTCTTTTTCGTCTTGACGCTGTTGCAGGTCAAGACGTTTCAAGTCATCAAACATTTGTAGCTGTTGAATACGCTGCATTTCTTGGTCCATCGTCTGTTGCTCCATCTAAATAGACAAGGGGAGAGGGAGAAATCGGTCCAAGGAGATCAGGAGGGGAAGAAAATATAACAAACGTTAGTCATTTTCTCTCTTGTTCAGATAAAGACATAAAGTAGTAAGTGGACGTCGCCACGATATCACAACGTAGAAGCTCATAGCATCCACATAGTCGTTCTCATTGGCTTCGTACAAAATAACTATGACGAAGATTCAAAATAAAATGGGAACTTACCGATGTGTTCTTAGCTTCAGCTTCTGACGTGCTGACGGAAGCAGCATTGTTGCTCCGGTTATCTTCCATTTGTTGGTGGTGTTGAAATAGAGGGTACTTAAATGTTGACATGCTTTGTTATGACGTGGTGCTACAGTATTTTTGAGATAATGTACAAAAAAAAAGTTGAATCTACAATCGAATCAGAAAAGTTCTGTCAGTAATTTAGAAGAGCTAATGGCAGGACGATAAAAATAAAAAGTCAGGTGTACAAACCCAGAAGAATTTAGCGTTTCTGGTCAACGCAGCGAATTATACGATAGTATGTGGGTGATGTTGTTATTGATCAAAGGCTGCGTTAAAGCCAAAGTTGGGCGTTTGCTGGAGTAAAGGATTGCCTTTGACAATTTTGTTGGTGAGCGCGAATTTCAATTCTTTCATAAGCGTGACTGTGAAAGAGTTTGCGATTTGGGAGGTTTTGCCAGCAAATCCAAAAAAAAAAAATCAAAATAAAGAAAATAAGCAAGATAATGTAAGCAAGAGAATGGAAGCACTGCTAAACCGTAATAGTGGGATTGAAAGAGAATCAAAGGTCATAGTAAGGAAGATATGCAGGCTACAGTATTCTTCTCAGGAAACAAAGCGGCTTTTGCTTGGACTTGACAGCCAATGACCGAGTTCTAATCTTTGTCATGCCTTGATCAAAATTGGACCTAATGAAGTACGAAAAAAATCGATCATTTTAAACAAGACGATGGAAACTCAATAGCCGCGTGTTACATCGACAAAGACTCTATGGAAGTCTCCGGTCATAATGCAAATACCCGGAAAAACCATATTAGGACGCAGCACGACGCAATGGCGGCATTACCCGTACAGACGTTCTCATTTCTATTGTTATTTTTTATATTGAGTTTTTCATTGTAAATTAAAATGAAAGAAGGGAAGCTTATTTCTGTTTTTGATGGACTTTGGCCTTCCACATCTCGTATTCCCATTTGGCTACATTATCTATTGCTCTTGCATCTCTCAAATAAATAGCTTGAGATATAGGAAGACTAATTAGCCAATCGATCAGTCCCAACGACCTAACATATTCTGTCAGGCCGAACCAGAACACGCTGTAAGCTATTCCTATGCTACTACCGACCAGCACCTGTTCTATACTATGGTAGCCTAAATGGATCCGCGAGTACATGACCAGGAGAGCCAATATAACAGTGGGCAGATAAAGCAGCCATTTTACCAAAGGATGATCTAGTCGTATGTTGTAATGAGTGTAAAGGATGACCTGGACAGCGAAGAAAGCCATGAACTGAGAGTGTGAAGAGGGCATGCCATATCCGGTACCTAGATGAGCTATAGAATGAAATCGGGGAAAATATTCAGCGTATGACGATGACATACAGCTACTTCAAGTAAATTTTTGTTTACCATTTGGACGAGACACTTGAAGATATTCTTTGAGGGTCGCATTGAGGCCTTCACTAGACAACTGGCCGACCAGGAAGAGAATAGCTGCCACTTCGCGTCTTGAAACAATAATCGATGCATAAAATACCAGTATAGCCAGTGGAGCTAGAGTTATATAAGCCAAAGCTTCTCCGAGTAGATCGTTTGGATGAAATTGTACATGAGTTAATGAGAGGGATGTCAATGGAATGCCGGTCATGGTTGAATAAGCGGGACCTGACGTGGAGTGAGAGAGATGTCCGGGAGAGGGAAGTCCCAATCAGAGTACAAATTGTGGGCAGTCCCCGCTCCAGGCAGTATTTCGGTCAGTCCTCCAAAGCTTCCCTTCTTTTTATCCCCCCTCTCAGTTAAAGTAACCTTGTTCCAAATTTCCCTTTCATCTTCTTCTCTTCATTGGAGATTTAACAAATTGGTCGCACTGTCCTTTGGCTGACAAGGCTCACGAATATTAGTTTCCCCATTTCAATCAGAAGGTAGGAACCCTAATCGGCTGAAATTGACTTTGGGAACACCCAATTTCCCATTGCCCTTGCCTTTGCAATTTTCCACCTCTCTAACTCCCAAGTTATCACATACAGTTCAGTGTCGTCTAAACGTTCATCCTGATTGCAATGACCTCTTCGGCACTGGCTGAGCAGCCATTTCCCTCCACCCCAGTGTCCATGTCGTTTGCTGTAACTCCGGAATTATCCCCGTTAACTACTGGACGAGGAGGATCAACATCGATTCCACTGACTCCCGAAATAGTAGAAGCTGGCTCACCAGCCATTTCTTCCAAGCGTGAGGATTTTCATAAACGATGGCAGCTTTTTGACGCTCGCATCGAACATCGTTTGGACGAGGTTTCGTCTCTGCTCAAGCCTTCAACTTATTACAGTGAGCCTACATATGCTACAAACTTGCCACTTCCTCATAGTACTAGCGCTGTCCCATTCACTGTGAGCGATGAGAATTGTCTCTCACTTGATGAATTGAAGCGTCTAAGTCGATCCAGCAAGCACTCTGAATCACTTTATCCAACGAAATCTCGTCAAGGACAGGCCAATTCGGATGGCGCTTCACAATCCAAGAAAATTACCCTTCGATCTGCCAAAGAGATTATGGCAGCTGACAAACGGTTAGTATTATGCCTTTGAAAAAGAGCTGGTAAACTTTATCGCTGAAACATGAGGCGCATCTTTTTAGTACCGGGACCAAAAGCAATGAAGAAAATGAATCCTCCAAGCCAAAAGCGAGTGGCAAAACTCCAGAGGGCCAAAGTGATGCTGATCATGAAGCATCTGCTATGCTGGAGATATTGAATGAAATCCAATCAGTAGGAAATTCCGCCGTTGGTGCCAATGGAAAGTCCGCCCCCGGTACTCAAAAGCCATCTGGCCTCGGATTAATGTCTTCAGTAGAAACTTCTACAAAGTCATCCTCAACCAAGGTTTCCACTCCCACCATGCCTTCTAGTTTCAAACGCAGTAAGACGTCATCTTCTGAAAAGTTAGCCCATGCGCCTACCCCTCAGTTGGGAAGCTATGGAAGCATGTCTCCTCGACTACCCAAAAAGGATCACTTAAAGTCGAACGATAACTCAAGCACTCGTTCGAAGCACTCACCTCCCAAAGGTGAACCTAAAATTGTAAGCTGAAAATACCCAATTCTCTAACCACCATGACCTAAAACTAATACAAAACGAAACAAAAAGGATTTTGCGTTACTTAAAACGCTTTTGAAGGATGAGACTCAACAAGACTGGTCACTTCCTGTGATGCATGGGAAGTCTGTGAAATCTCATGGTCCTAGATCTGCATCACCACCCCGTAATGGTGTCAAGTCTTCTAAAAGTGACACAAAACCGACTTTAAAGGCAGCCATGGCTGCAGTAGATACGCCTGGCAAACGAAAATCCTCCAAGGAAAACATATCCACAACGTGAGTTTTTTTAATAGTGAAACACAACAAATTTTTATGGCGCTGTGAAGATCAAAATATTAAAATGACTATCTATGGAACAGCTCACCAAAGGATAAGATGGATGGGCTACCACGGCCAATTCTGCGAGTTCATTTAGCTTTACTTCCTGACTTTAACCCTGCTTCAAATTCAAAACCAGATGAAGCAGGCGAGAGCTCAAAGCAAACAAGAGATACATCTCAACCATCGGCAACAAAGAAGCGGAAAGTGAAGGATGCAAAGAAAGAGGTGGCCGAACCCAATCATGCCAACAGTTCTATGGAGGTTGATCAAGGCGAGAGTGTTGAAATGCAAACGCAGTCTGTCAATGCCACCAAACACACCAGCCAAGACATTAATAATAATGAGGTCGAAGAAGGTGAAGCATTAAGCAATGGCAGTAGTCCAACGGTGGTGGCACCAGGCGAGAAGCCAACAGCGACTGGTCGCTCCGAAGCCAATTCACCTAAAGTGTCCTCGAGGACAAAGACATATCGATCTTCATCTACGTCAACATCTCCTGACCGCAAAGGTAGCTCCCGTAGCAAGGACCAACGCTCCAAATCTCCCAATCGCAGAGACAAACGAAGGCAGCGCAGTCGGTCATCAGAACGCAGGTCCAAACAAGACACTAGGGATAGTAGAAGCGGTAGCTATGATAGAGGTAGCAAGAGGAATAGACGACGGTCATCTTCGACGGTTCGTCGAAGGTCGCGTACACCTGAGCGACATCGATCTCGTTCATCAGGAAGACATAGGTCAAGATCCGTTGAACGACGCAGAGGTAGATCAAGGTCACGGTCATATGAGCGATATTCTCGATCCGGTTCACGAGATCGGAGACGAAGCGATAGCTCCGAGAAGTTATCGGATGACCGACGTACCGGCTCACTGAGGGACAAGGATCGACGAAGAGCAACGCAATCCCATCGTCGATCACGGTCTAGAGATTGGGAGCATGATGCTACCGAAACATCAGTATCCAGTAAACCACGCGAAGACTCGAAGCCCAGCACAAAAGATAGAAATAGAAACGTTGAACCAGCAGCTTCCAAAATAGGCTCTGGCTCAAAGCTGGCCACTTCTGCTAAGCCTTCTGCTATCAATTCGACAAAGACCACCACACCCTTAGCGCCTCGTAAGGATAATGTTGAGCAACTCAAGGTTTCCTCGTTTATGTGCGTATATGGCCATTTTCTTTTGGTTTTCTTACTGCCATACAGTGTGTACTAACCTTACTAATACGTCGTTCCGCAGGTTCCGAGAGTTGGCGCTACAGTACAAACGAAGCGCAGACCAATCTTGCCAAACCCAGGATGGAGAACCAGCTGGTATTGCAGAATACTTACACTCCATCTTCAACTATATTCTGTCATATCATTTCAATGACAAATTTGATACATCTGAGAATTCATTTGTTCGATGGGAAAATTTGCAGCCACTATTGAAGTTTGTATCGCAAACACTCAAGAAACGGGAAGAATGGCATTTATATGGCCTCTGGTGAGTAACAGGGCGGTTTTGACAGAAAGCAGCAGAATACCATTGACTGAACTTCTACTTTCTTTTGTTTTTTTACCCAAAAAAAAATAGCATGAAAGTGAACGCGTTGATCAATTTTAATGCATTCAGGATGAGACAAACGCCGGTTAGACGTTGTATGACCAAATTACACGAGTCTATCAAATCTCATTCGGAGGCAACTACAGCCATGTCATCCGAGTATATCCCTCAGGTGGAGAAGTTGTTGAACTTGCACGAACTTGCTAATGTTCAATGGGACGAAGGAGAAATGTATTTCGACTGGCATGCTTTCCAAGACCGGTTTCCAAAAACCTGGAAACAGGTTTGTGTTGATGGTGACTTTTCCAAAGGAACGGTGTTTGGCGAAGAGACGGCGGATATGAAGAGTCCCCTCTTCCCTATGACACCGTTTTCAAAATTAAACCATGTAGCGGTCATGGGTAAATGCATTGTTAGTGAATGGATCACCGCTCATAATATCCACTTTCAACCCATCAGCGACCCCACAGCTCTGTAGATATACCAATTCGATCCCACCCCTCCCCTGTTTCTTTGAAGGCTGCACCTTGTTTTGCGTGGTCGGTTCCGATTTTTGTTGTATTTATCTTCGTTTCCTTTCCTCCAACTTTTTAGGCTTCCCTTCAAGGAAAGGTGGACTATTTCCGTACTTATACCTCACAGCTTTTTTTGTAATTTTCTTTTTTTTCCCCTTGGGTTTGTCTACCGTTGCTACAATTTTTCTTCTTCAAAAAGCAAAAGGCATGGGAGGGCTTAAAGAGGCTCTTGTTATACCGAATGTCTTCCTGGCCATCACTTAATAAAAACGATGTGTAAGTCAATGACAAAGTTGTGTATACTTATTGAGCGGGGGATGGGTTTATGAGATAATGCAACAATTTACATTTTGAATTCAGATTAATTTTCTACAAGTACGGTTTCGCCAAAAGCAGTGGTAATAAACTGGCTTTTTCTATTGGCATCTACAGGCTGATGGTTAGCCTCACTTTCAAGCCATGCTTCTTTCAGCTTCTTTGGGGGATCCAAATAATGCTCATCTGACATCATGAAGGTTCCCCAGTGGATGCCGACGGAAAGAGTTGGCCGACCTAGATCGTTATGAGCTTTGACAGCTTCGTCGGGTCCCATATGAACATGCTTCATCAATCTTCGTGGTTCGTAACTACCGATAGGGAATGCTGCTAGGCTGAATGGAGCATACAATTTCCCAATGACTGAAAACAATTCATCCGAATAACCGGTATCACCACTACGGAAGACAATGAAAATGAGTCAAACAGAAGCATTTGATACGCAGCAGATCCAACAACCTACCAGAAGAAAAAGGACCCATTTGGTGACTTGACGACAAAACTGGACCAAAGAGATGTGTTTTTGTCGAATGGAATTCTCGATCCGCTCCAATGCTATAGATCAAGCAAAGCAATTAGTCCGCCGTTCATAGTTGACCAAGTTAATTTAATAGCAATTGATTGACGTACCATGGCTGGAACAGCAGCAATTACGACATCTGGTCGTTCTTTGTGATGGATTTCTTGCCACCAATCCAGTTCAATGACCTAACATTTAAATACCCCATTCTCATCAGTATTGTCTTCGGTAATCCTACTGATATTGATCGAAGAATACCTACATTTAAAACACCTCTTCTCACAAACCAATCTCGTAAGCCTAGAGGGATATACCAGGTGACCGTATTATTGAGTTCACGTACAACTTGTTCGTCTGAAACACGATTGAAGAATATTGTAAGTTAAACCTTCAACCCGCATTCGAAACATAAGGTCAAAGCCCTCTCACCAAGATGATCAAAATGATCGTGGGAAACCAGTACAATGTCGATGATGCCTTTGTAGTCTTTGATGCTACCTGGCACAGTTCTCAAACGCTTTGGTCCAACATAGTCGTTAACAGACCTTGCGCTGAAAACTGGATCCGTAAGGATGGTCAATCCGTCCAAAGTGACAATACATGTCGATTGCCTGTAAAAGTCATATGTAAATACAGTGTGCCATATCTGTACGTTCAGTAAAAGTAATCAATACATACCCGAACCAAGTGATTGTCGTTTTTCTCTGAGAAGTGGAGCTGCTATCTTTTTCCACTTCCACCCAAGATTCCGTCATCTGACGGCTACTGTCCTTTGCATTTGCCGCCTTTATGAGTTCCAGATCTGGAGTCTTGACAGGTAGTGCTTCTTCCAATTTCTGTTATACATATAGTGTGTTATAATTCATGTTTTACACTGTAGCAGATTTCAATTTTGCTTGTTTTTTTTGTATATAAAAGTGGAACAAGGGGTTTTACCTTTCGATCATACGGAATACCGTTTCCTTTCAAACGGGCAATCCAATGTACTATAGTTTCATACACAGTGACGTCTTGCCATTCTTCAAACGGATTTACATAGTGACCATTGTGCTGTTTGGTAAGGTAGAAACCGGTTTTTGTTTCGGTGGGAGAGAAACAAGCTCAGTTGGGTTGCTTTTTTTCAGGTACCACTTCTATAATGTAAGCAAACTAACCTTCATTGAAGCGAATCTGTCTTCCGGTCTCTTCATAGATTTGCGTTTTTGCAAATCCCTTCGTCTTTGAGCATTACGAAGTTCGGCGTCATGGGATGCAGACAGATAATAATAAATTAGAGAAGAGGTGGATAATGCGGCAATGAGAACGGGAACGGTATAGGGATGTTCAAAGGGTATAGGGAAGTTTGTGAATATTGAACGTCTCTGGGCTGCGAACTGAGGCATGAGGTAAAAAGAGCGAACAAACAACCACTGCCCTGTGTCTGCTTGTTGGACAGGCCCCAAAATGACTGGAAAAAAAAAAAATGTGACCATTGACGCTGTCAATTTTTTTTGTTTCGTCTGCTGGGTGGTCCAGTACTTTCTTTTTATTGGCTCATTGAATATTATCAAATTCATCACTAATACCAAAGTTTCGATTGAATTCTGATTTCTCAATACCGAACTTGTCAACACAATGAGACTGAATTGTAAAAATGTTGTCTATAGAACGGTTTGATTAATGGGTTTCCATCAGCTACGTATTGCGTCATACTATACAATCTTTCCATACCTGTCCAGCGATTTGCCGCTTCCTTAGCTGCACGAGCCGCTTTATCTGAGAGTAAAAACACACAAAAAATGGGTTAAACCTAATGCATGTCACTCAACTTATATCCAAGTAAGTACACATTACCTTTTGCACGTATTACTGCCGGATCACATTCTCGATAACGTAGTAATTCCTGTTCATTCTGCTCCTGTACTAGTCTTTCTTTATCCAGATGACTCAATATCTCGGTGCGCATGTCCTGGGGAATTCATCAATGATAGTCTTTGTGCTTTCCATTTTGGTTCTTTGACACTTACGCATGGTTCCCGACTCGACAATGCATTTGCTATATCACGGTCCAGAGCTGTATTCTTTCTTTCAAGTTCTGTAATAGCTTCCGCCAATTCATTGACTTTATTTCGTTTCTATTCGGGTGCTCAATGATTAGCGTATATTTCGATGAATGGCGGTTCTGGAGCACATACCGTTTGAGCCGCAGCAGATGGAAATGACCAGAAGTAATTTGAGCTACCAATTTTTTCCATATTTACAAGCCCATCGTCCACTAAACTTTGTAGGGTATCTTTGACAGACTGTACGACTGGGTGACGGTCGGTTAATTATCTCTCACGTCAAAAATGGTGCGGTTATTCATGAAGTACCTATTTGCCGTTTGGGTGCTATCTTTTCCAGTTCCTTCAGCTGGTAGAATTGTTTCTAATTATGCCAATATATGTAATTAAGTTAGATAGCACATTGTGTGGAGTTGAGACTCGCATAACTCACTGTTTCATGAAACAGACTCTCCAATCGTCGTCGTTTCTCATCAGCAGAAATTCCTCGAGGTGGCTAAGAAATGAGCATATTGAATAGACGATACTCGAAATTATTATACATTTGTGCCTGACTTTATACCATTATTTACAGGAACGGAATTATAAGCGATTGGTTTATGTTACAGAAAGGATTCGATCGACGTGCTTTACAGCGAAAGATATCGCGTTTTGGCGACAGTCACATTATGGCTTTCAGTTGGAGAGGGAGCGGAGTCACTTCGCCTTGGTATTCTTGCATCAATGTTTGAATTAACCCACGAAATAAATATCTATGTTCCTGTTTGAAAGTATGAGTACATGAGAAAAACGTTCAAAACATTTTCATTTCATCAGGACTTACGTTGTTGATGAATGTAATGGCCCAGCCTTGCTTACGGGTATGTTGCTTCGTTCCGTGTGCACCAGTCACCATAGCACGTCCAACCTGGTGTATGTATTCGTCTACAGTGTTTGCCATGTCGTAGTTTATCACCATTCTGACATTTAGTAAATCAATTCCACGAGCTAAAATTCCAGTAGAAACGACGATATCACATGTGGATTGCCGAACTTGCTGCAAAACCTCGTCACGCTCTGGTTGAGAAAGGTCACCATGCATAGCCAGTACATTGAATCCACACTTGGTTCGGATAGCTTGTGCAAGCAATTCAGTGGCAAGCTTGCTGTCGACAAATATCAGGATCGGCGGTTCATAATATTTCGGATCGCGCAAAATGGACATAAGCTGTTTGGATTTGGATTGATCTTCTACCCACATGATGGTCTGCTTGACATGCTTGTTCGGTTGAGCTTTCGTCCTACCAACATGCACAGTGATCGAATTACGGAGGTGCTTTCGACAGGCTCTTCGCATCACTTCTTCAGACTCCCAAGTAGCAGAGTAGAAACATGTTTGTCGGATACCAGGATCTACCAGTGAATTCAAAATTCGAGCAATTTGCTCATTGAAACCCATCTTGAACATGATGTCGACCTCGTCCATTATCATCATTTTGATGTTTTCAAGCTTCAGTACCGATTTATGATGGTTTAACAACTCTATCATGCGTCCAGGTGTAGCGACTAGAATTTGAACTCCTTGCTTCAAGCGATACACTTGATTGGGGATGGGATTACCACCGATGAGAAGAGCCGTTTTCATATGAGGCAACCCCGCTGCAAGTTGCTTCGCTACACTTTCGATTTGTGCGCATAGTTCTCTTGTAGGTGCAACAATCAACCCAAGTGGATGGGAATTCTGCCCGGTCCCGTACATTTTCGCTAATGATAGACAGTGTGTAATCATTGGCACTAAATACGACACTGTTTTGCCGCTGGATGTCGGAGCTGACACAAACATATCTCTTCCCGCTAATGCAACAGGTAGAGCTTGCATCTGAACAGATGTAGGTTTTGTAAATCCTGCTGCCCTGATGTTTTTTAATAAGGTCGCATCCAGTTGACAACTCTCAAATGTGGTTATAGGCCGAGGAACGTTTTGACCTTCCACTGTTATATCATGAGCAGATCTCATAGCCTCAATAGCTTTCGGGTGCAGCATAGAAACCTCTGGTGAGTCATGGTATGCTGTAAGTTTGGCGTGCACATTGGTAGCGATTGAATATTGCGGATATGCAATGCCTTGGCAAATGGGGTCATTTGTGGGGTTCCGAGCGTAATTAGCGATGTCTTTTATCTTGCATTCCATACTGCAAACATCACGTTCAGTAGTGTCGTTAATATATTCGCCATATCTGCCGCAAATTATGCACAAAGGTTCGCCATCCAAAGGAAATCGTTGTTCTATGCTGGCTTGTTTAATGGGTTCCTGATCTTCATCATCGCTTTGTTCGTCGTCATCAATTGTAGGATCGCTTGGTATTAAAGGCACCGCAATTCCGTGCTCTAAAGAATCGACTTCTATTTTTTGACTTGAATGCTCGTCTTTAATTTCCTTCTGCTGGTCCTCGTTATCTGCTACTGCCTTGTCTAGTTGGTTGCTTGCAATGTCTCCAGGAGAGGAATTAGGTGGTTCAGCGAAAGAAATAGGCTTAGCGTGCTTAATTGCGTCTGGAGAGTAAATCGCGTTGGAATGCTTTCGCTTCACACCCCTTGGGATGAACATGGACCGAAGTACAGGACAATTTTCGAGATCGTGGTTGATTCAGCAGTGAACAACTACTTTGCTCGGGGACCTTTTTTTTTAGTTGCAAGGAAAGTCGGAAGGGACCCCCTAATTTGTGACGTCGAAAATTTCAGACCTGTTTTGTCAACAAGCCTTTTCCAACAAAGAAGCACTTTCCTTTATCCTCTATCATTTCCCTGATCATGGTCAACGCATCTTTCGTTAATGTAAGCATTCTTCAGATACGTTTGTGTGTTTCAAAAATGGAATGTGTCCGGAATTCTGCTTTTGTTTTAGCAAAGAGAAAGTTGTCGCATCAACCCAATGGAAAAAACGAAAACAAAAAAATATTTATCCCCTTGTTCATTCAATAGGTCGGCCGCTGGTCAGCGCTCGGTCTGGGTGTCCTCTATGGTGTCGTCCACAACCGTTCGCTTCATAAGCTTGAAGCCGAGAACAAGGTTAAGCACGAATACGAGCGCAAGGAGCGACTTATCGAGCAAGCCAGAGAACAGTACGCGAAGCTCAACGCTGTTGCCGTCGACAGCTCAGGTAACTTTTTTTTTATATATATTTTGGTTTGGTGCATACATGTGCGAGATGGCATTGCGTTCTCATCATATGGTACTTTATTGCAGCTGTTGTCACCGATGTCGACAGCCCCAACTTCGACTTAGAGAAGTTCATTGCCCACTTGGAACAAGACAAGCAATAAACGCATTAACTTCGCTGATATTGGCGCAGGAACTACCTTGTCGTTAGACGGCACCGTTGAAGACGGTGTTTGCACCTCCTTTTTTTTTTCTTTCTTCAAAACCACCTATATCATTTCCATCGTTTAAAAAGTGCGATCCTGTCGCCAGGAGTGTCACCATTTTTGCTGGTATTGCCAAATTTTTTCCTAAATTTGTCTTGTCATCGTTTCCTTATAGACAGCTCTCCCGCAATGAAAATTGTAGATTACCTTACTAGCTCTGATATGCGTATCGCTACATGTTTGCATTTGATGTGATGGGAGTGACATAGGTGAATGTATTCCAGATATTTTATTCAACGACTTATACACAAACAAAATGTCATATGAATACAAACATTATTGTAATACTATAGAAAAGGGACAATGCACCTGTTCAGAACGCATCGAGATACATCATGGATTATAGGCTGTTCGTTGTCTCTTTATAGCATTTAATTAAGACATGTAAAATTAGTTTACACGTAATTAAGAAGCTTGCAACTGCCACCTTCGTAGATGTCGACCTTAGTCAAAGGATTGGCATGGTTGAGAGTGTTGTAGTTGTCCATGGAGTAGACATAAAAGTCAATGTGACGACCGTTGAAACTCCAGCTTTGATCATCAACAAGGAGACAACCATTGTGGGGATATTTGGCACCGGGAAGCTTCCAGCCAACAAGGGATGGAACATAGATCTTGCTATGCTTGGGAAGATCGTTGGAAGCGATGGTAATGTAAGGTCTCAAAGCAGTGTCGTAAGCAGTCAAGCCATATGGGTCGCTGCTTTTGTCGAGAACTTCAAAGCACTTGTAACCGTTGCAGGAGCAGCCACCGAGATTAATAACCTTGTTGCCAACTTGGCCAGTTCCTTCCATGACGAGAGCATCAGCGTATGATTGCTGAACCTTGGCGATGGTCTTTCCAGCACAGGTCTTGACTTCGACCATCTTGCCGCCGCTGTAGTCCTTGGAATGGGCAATCCAGTAGTAGGTGAATGCACTAGACTTTTGAAGCAACTTGCGTTGTTCCTTAGAGTGCTGGACGGTCTTCTTAGAACCGAGGAGACCGGAATTATCATGGCTAGCAACAGTAGGCTTAGCCTCCTCAGTAGTGGTAGTAGGAGTCACCTTGGCAACTTTCTTAGCTCTAGTATGTTGAGCATGGCGAGACTTCTTGGAAGATGTAGGCTTACTAACAATGCCAAATGCCTGGACAGCCTTAGAAGAACCACTGACAGCGACACAGCTGTTGGTAGATTAAGGTGTCAGTTATAATGTCTAAAGATCCATTAGAAAGATACTTGGACAACCTACTATTTCTTTCCGTTATCAAGATTATCGCAGGTTCCTCTGTGGACCTTGGGGTTCCATTCATAGAATTCGCTGAGAGTAATACCGTATTTCTTCGCAACAGAGATACAATTGTCAGAGCCAGAAACTGGGTTGTCAGGGTTAGATTCAAGTGATCAATGGAGTATATCTGAGGAGCCAATTTATGAAGATAATTTACCTGAATGCTCAGCGGTACAAGTCACAGCAGGTGCACTCTTAGCAACACAGCTGATGATATGATGCAATTAGAATCAATTTCATTATATCAGTGGTGTTTCAACTTTGTTTGGGATATTTACTAGGATTTTCCGGTGAGAAGGTTGGAGCAATGCTTGTTGACACTGGGGTTAAGAGCATAGAATTCGGTCAAGGAAAGACCGAATTTTTTGGCAACCTTAATGCAGTTGTCCACATCCTTGACTGGAAGCAGAAATGAACAGTGGTCAATAATGTATGGTCAATGAAACGAATTTTTTTTATATAAAAAATACAGGATTAAATAGATGTTCAAAATCGAGTCCCTACCTTTATATGTCTTGGAGCAAGAGGCATTGCGCTTGGTCAAAAAAGAGTCACGCTTGTCGAGGCTGCGAGAGTCAAGAACTGTATCGTCTTCATCAACGAGTTCGAAGTCGTCATCTTCTTCGGGTTCGTTGGCATACAGATCATAGTAATTGGGGCGAGGGGCAGCTCTTTCTGCGAGAGCTCTGGCCTTCACGGGCTCAGCTACAGCCAGCTGCAAGTTGCACAAGGCCATCAAGCCAGCAACAGTGGTTGCGATAATAGTTGTTTTGAATACCATGGCTAGGGTTTAGGAGAGAGATTGAGTAGGAATTGAGCAGTTAAATTGAACGAGTTCGAACTAAAAATTCAGAACAGATAAGTAGGGCCTGGAAAAAGAAAGGATGTGGGGAGACGTTCAACGTCGGTTGTAACGAATCTCAAGGAATGGAAGTGGGGGTAGGGAAGGTGGCAGGAAAGGGTCCTTAAAGGAAGAACAGTGAAAAGGAAGAGGATAAGTCAGGGCGACAAAAGCTTAAATGACAGTAATATATACGTTGAACGAAGGTGTTTCAAGCGCACAACAACCTGACACCAACTGTTAGATTGAAAAACCATTGGTTTACCTTCGTCCGCAAAAGGCATTCGCGAAGGTGATACTTTTCAATGTCCCACAAGGTTAGAGGCTAGTGGTTGCACTCAGACTATATTCCCAACTTTCCAATCGACTCAATAAGGAAGACTGAGTATTGATCTGTACTTTGTATGGTGCTGACGCTACACAAGAAAATTATAATTCCTGTGGGTATAGTGGTCAATTCGCGATTCTATGAAAACTGCTGTTTCTATCAGATAACCAACAACGTACAGCCGGTCATTCAACTCATTCCAGTACTTTGCATCAGTGGCAAAAAAATGCGTGGCAATTTCAAGTGCCTCTTGCTTTTCGATCGACAAAAGCCTACTTCTTCTCAGGTGACATGCCTGATTCTCAATTTCAACCCTCAAGTACCATACCAGTTACTGCTAGATGCTTGCTGCTGTTAATGCAGATACGTTACACCAGTTCCTCAAATCGCTCATCCTTCATTTCCATCCAGTGAATTCTCATATCCACTCTTACCTCTTCTGAGTGGTGATCAGATCGGACGACACTTCCTCTATACAGTTCGCAGAAGCCATGACATTGCCTATCCAATTCATTTCTTCAATCCTATTTATCATTGAACTCGAGTAGATTCCATTGTACGTAATTCAATTTGTAGAGTATGCAGCACGATACCAATATGCATGTGGGCTAGCCGAAAGTATAGGATTAGTGTACTGTTACGCATTTCCGTGCTTTCTCTCTCGCTTGGGGTTCCTGAGCGAGTGAACGGGCAAACTTTTGATTACGTGTGTAACATCAGAAAATTTTGTGACCAACTGTGAACCTGCCACGCTGCGAGATCGCGACTTTCATTGCGGACAATGTCATGCCTTTTGGTATTCATTAGTGACATCTTCAATGCCATTCCACATAAAACAGACAGTGATAGTGGATTCCGTTTTGAGCTAGAACTTAATGATTCACCAAGTGTAGAGTTTCAAAATGTCAGGTACATGGAATTCCATGCTGGTCGTGTGGAGTATCAAGGTTATGAATCAAACATATTGGTGAGCTGAGTACTTACTTTATCTTTTTTTTTTATATAGAATTTGCGGCACCATAGTGGAAACAAAAGTATCACCTATTCCTGATGAATATCAAGTTTTCGACACAGAACAGGAGTCCATCGTCCCTACCGAGTTTACTATAGACGATGGAACCGCCACCATTAGCATTATTTGTCCTCCCCGAATTCGAAACCGAGGGGACGCTGAACTCCTTAAAGTAGGCAGTATAGTCACCGTAATTGGAAGGACACAAATTCAAAATGGTTGCAGATTAGTGCACTGTATAGGGTACAGTAATTTGCTTGCAGATCCACCCACGCGCCAGGGAACTTAAACCATTCTTATTGATTTTGCCTGCACCCTCCATTGACAGATTTAATATCCATGCTGATCCTACTCAAGAAGTCGTACATTCTCTGCGGGTCATGCAGATGAGAAAATTCCATTACAAATCGGTAAAGAAAGATCACATTTTTGCAAGCCAAGTGTCGGCTTCATCTCAAAGCTGTTCGCTTCGCCGGCGAGGTGTTCAGGTCATGCCAATTGCATCTCCTGCTAAGCCTCAAGACATGGATAGGAGTCTTACAGAACTCGGGTCTAAAAGAAAAGAACCTGCCACCGATGAAAACTACGATGACTCGTTCTTGGTGACGGAAGAATTGGATACTTTGATGAATCAAATCGACAAGAAGCCAAAACTCGAACCTAGCAGTGCTATCTCCGAAGATTATAACTTTGGCTACAGCTCGCAGGGACTACTTCCAGTCGGCAAAGATATAACTCAACAAATAATGAATATGATAAAGGAAGATGGCGCCACTCTGAAAGACTTTGTTCTGGCAGGTCTGGATTTTGAGCAGGTCGAGGACTTGCTCGCTTATTTGCTCAACACCGGTCAAATCTACGAAAGGGAGGGCCGCTATCACTTACTTTAGTACTCCCCAACCCATCTCATTGCCTAATGAACTTGCGCAACATTCAGCCACTGTACATAAGTATGACTCTACAGGTTTCTTTATATTCGGTTGTACATAACTTATTCAGGAAACACAGCTTCCACACCACATAGACAAGCCGTAGATTGACTAAAAGCTTTCCATATGCGAAATGATAGTGTAAAAATAATATATAAATTCTATGCTGTACAATGCAATGCGATGGGAGAAAATGCGAATAGAAAAATGCAAAAATGCGATGTGTCTTGGGATACGGACGTTTTAAGCTTGTGTTTCTGTGTGATTGTCGTCGCCACTCTCCTCGCTGTCTTCGTCGTCACTGTCACTGTCAGTCTCTTCCATGACTGGTCGATTATTGTTAACGAAAAGATCATCATCACTGTTCTCTTCGCTATCCGAGATTATATCGTTCGATCGAGAACTTGGTGTGGGGTTAGACTTGGTGTTGAATTCCTCCGGCCTGCGATCATAAATGTCAAAATCAAGTCAACTGGAATCGTTACGCTGTGATCTGCATTGACTTACCATTTGCCTTGAGCTCGTAGATCCTTGACATGCTCGGGGAAGAGAACATGCACGATTTCGCCGCCCATTTTGTCGCTGGAAGTTGCTTCGGGATCCAGAACAACATAGTGACCCCGTTTGACCCAGATCAAGTTGCGAAATCGTGGAGGCAAAACGGCGAGAGTAGTTTGACCATCTGCATATTGAACTTCGTGCATGTTTTTTCCTCTAGGACCTACTACACGTGCGATCACTTGACTTGATGTCAATTCCGGCGTTGATTCCGCTTGTCTGGTTGTCTGTTTCTTGCCCATTCGATCGACTTTGGAAAAAAGAAAAAATTGCTTGATCAAAGTATTGGTAAATTTCAGCTCATTACTGCTTTTATTTTCTTTGCAGATCACTCAAACAGTTTCATATGAGCAAGCCAAAAAAATATGCAGTGTTCATATCCCATACATCCAATCAAGGAATAATTGAATTCTATGTATTATGTGGCAGAAAAGCCTAGCAACTTCACTTGGTTGAACTGTACATAAGCAGCGAGCATGTTCATCTGCCAAGGTTGTAGGATATGTTTTATATCAACAGTAAGCAAGAACAATGCAGTAAGAAGATAACATATTTACAGAAGCACTGAGCCCCCCGGCCATATTTTAATAATAAAACTATCTACACCATTGAAGATTGTATGTCGTTTTCCTTCAGGTAAACCGGAAAGAGTGGAAAATCAATGCGTCTGTTGAAAGCGCAGCTTGACTGACCCAAGTTTATGGAGCAATATTGAAGTGCGCTTTCCATGCGATTGAGCCAGCCAGGTTTGTAAGATTCTACAGCTAAATCATTCCAGAGTCTGCAGTGGACGCCTTTGCCATTTCCTTCAATTGGAAAACTGTGCCTAATCGGGGCAAATGTAATTCGTCGAGCGCCGTTTTATGGCCAAGCTTGTGCAGCTCCACCTGTTCTCCCTTTTTCTTTTCGATGTTTAAGCAAGCTTCCCTCGCGGTATTGGTCGCCTTTTTATTCTTCACGCAATGTTTTGCTCAAACGAGCTTCTCCCTCACACCAGTTCCAACAGTATGTATTAAAGCATGTACTGCACCCGCTGTTGTTCCACAGTGCCCAGCATCATGTCCCAACAGCTGTACGTTTATCGTCAAAGACCCTTGTTGTCCGAACGTAAAGACTGGCGTATGCGATAACGTATCTTCTGGAACGACATTACCAAGTACTTCCATTATGTCGGGGACAACTGTTTCCATGCCTACTGGTAGCTCTATTATGACCACCGTCAGTTCTCCCACGGCCATGCCCACTGTAGTATCTTCGTCCATGAGCGGAGTCAGCCCCAGTAGCTCATCTGTTGCTGCTTCAGTTCCTACTATATCCAACTCTGCGAGCACGGCAGGCAAAATGATCGACGCAAAATTCGGTTTCTTGGCTTTCATAATCACCGTCCTGTGTTTATTCTAACGTAACCGCTATATTATCACACTGCATTAAATAAAAACAAAACGATAAAGTGAACCGTGCAATCTGCTTTGTGCTTCTTTCTTAAGCATCGATTGGGTACAAGGGTCTAATGTCGATGGGAATACCTAATCACGAAAAGTAGATTTCATTAGATACCGTAGTTACGCTGCAGCGTTGAGAGGGAGTGGATGCTTACCAGCTTCTTCAATGGCATCGAGTGTTCTCTTGGTCTCTGGATGGTTCTTTGCATATTTGTTGGCAAAATCTACCACCTTCGATTTGATGCCTTCTCCTTGCAAGATAAGAATATCGTGGGTGAGATCAGAAACGGCTTGTTCTATATGGTCAAAGTTGACTCTATAGCGGCCGTCAGAATCAATTTCGAAGCCTCCCTTCTCCAAAAGATAATTCAACTGCATTGCTTGACCTTTGCCATGTGCTTCCTGAATACCGAAACGAATGGAACGGAATGCGGATGCCAAGAAGGTTACCCAGAACTCTTCCTTACTGACATCGTCAATAGTGCCTTTTTCTACAAAAATGGAAGCTGCGAACAGGGCAGCAATATCTAGACACCAAACAAGCCGTTAGCGCATATTGCCGACACTTAGCCGATCGTCGTCATTTCATACCTGCTTTAGCTTCCTCAAATGCTGAGTGAAGTTCTTGCAAATGAGATCGCACTGTATCGCCTTCTTGTGTATGATGAGGTCCGTTGGAATGACTGACTTCATGCAAAAGTACGTGGGTGGTGAAGGCACGACTGACAACGTATTTTTGTTGATCCTCTGCAATCACCAATTTGGCAATAGGTGTCAAGACGTGCTTGAATTTGCCCTCCTGAGCATTCTTAATGAGAACTAGCTTGGATCCCGCTCGCTTGATAGCCTCTTCATCATTGGGGAGATTATAGGCGGCCGTAGTAGGAACAGCAACATCACCACCAGCATATAATTGGTTAACTACCACGATAGGTGCGGCCACGAGTTCCTTGTTCTTGTACTTATCAGGGATAGGAAGTTTATCTTCAACAAATTGAAGATCTGAAAACTTTTCTAATAATTTTGAGGAGTAAAAGTCTCTAACATGAACATAGGATTCGTAAGCAGCTCTCAGGGCAAAAAGTTCATCAGTATAATTTTCGTAAGGACCGATGGTGATTTCCAATGCCGAGTCCTTGCTGATATGCAACCAATCGACCTCTGAATCCAAATAATCGTTACTGGCGAATGCATCAGCACGGGATGTCAAAAACTTCTTGAGCGATTCATCCACCACCAACTCAGCGGCCTCCTTCAAATGACGTGCAGCTGACTCCAACAGATCCTTGTATTCTTCGGAATATGGAATAGTATGCAAGGTATCAGATTTGTCACGGCGAACTACGCTATAATAGCCCTTTGCTTCTTTACGTTCCTTAGGCCCAAGTGTCTCGACCCATTTTTCGAACTCTTGCGTAGTCATGTCTTCGGGATAGTAATTGGCACCTTCTGGTCTAGCTGGCACACCTTTTACAAATGGCGCATTATCATCCTCTTTCGCCTTAAGAAAGGGTTAATGATACAGGCGCGGTATCATTTAATTCGCGTTCGTTTGGACTTACCCATGGCCCCTTGTACATGTTGAAGAGAGTGAGAAGCTTCTCGTCTCCCAGCTCTTCCAATTTTTTCTTGAGCTGCTCGTTACCAGCCCATGCTTGACGAATATAAATCTTGTCAATGATCTTGGCAGCTTGAACCAGCGGTTTGATGGCGGCACGATCGCCCTCTTTTAATTCAGACAGATCGGCCGTGAATTCATAAGGGGTATATCGCTCCAAGCGCTTGTCAATTGGGAGAGATCCAACGAACATTGTGTGTAAATAACGGGGGTATTAGGAAACCGCCAGGGCGATGCGTGAGAAAAGTCCTGCAAACGCCGATGGAAAGTCACAACAGCAGGCTGTCGACGAAAGGTGGTACTCAACGCGTAAGTCGCCGATATCATTGTCTGCCGCGTGAACGTAAAAAGCAGGCAGGACCCCATTTTAATTTTCAAACTTTCAATTATTTTTTTTCTTTACTTTCCACACTCTTCCACTAGTGTTACAATTAAGGCGAAGTAGAAATGGTGGCGACCGCGCATACTTTCAAACTAGGCATGCTCCTTCTATAAAAGTACCTGAATTTCGGAAGAACCCTGTGGTACTTGCCTTGTCTATAACAAACCACGACCTGACAGACTTGGTTACATTGTTCTTTCGGAAGCGAAAAAATGGTGGCTGTATAACATTTGAATCTTAAATGGGCAATTTATCATGCTAGTCAAGGTTACCATGGTTCCGTCTTTAACGTTTCTTCTCTACACTTATGGGCAACGTAAACTCGGATCAAAAGAGTAAAGACGAAACCTGTTCAAAGGGTCGACGTATACCGTTCACAACTCGTCAGATACCGAAATATCTGAAGCCCACAAAGACGAAAGAGCGAAAGCGTGCGCCAAGCACAAGCAGTAAAAGCAAGAGCAGTAGCAAGGAAAAAGCTGTTCAGTTTGCTGACTTGACCAATGAGAAATACAATGACGATGAATCCCGGTTACCGAACTTGCTGATGACTGGTGTGTCAGAGGACAACAGCTACGATGCTGCACATTCTGCTAATTTCAAGTGGATCAAAGGTCGTCGCTTCACCGACACACAAGTAAGTTGTTGTCTTTCACGCTAAACCAACCAAATTAAACGCGGCGTACTAACTTCCAACCAGGGTAGTAGCTACCTCTTTCCCGTGGACAAGCCAGAGCAGGACCGTCAACGAATGCAAGCTTATGTCCTAAAGTGGGCTTTTGGCAGGTACAATAAAAAAATTAAAAAAAGAAAATTAAATTCACGCGCTAAACGAGAAGTAACGTTCCAAAATTTGAATTGACAGGAGCTTCCTTTCCCCCATTTCAAGCCTGCTGAAAAAAGGCTGTAAAGTCTTGGACATAGGGTAAGTTGCGTCTGGCGTTATCTTGTATGACCTCTCAAATTGTGGCTAACGCTTTTGTGGACTTCAGTTGTGGAGTTGGAGCCTGGGCCATTGACATAGCCTTAGATTATCATAAGACCAACGTGGTTGGCATAGACGTTGCGGATATCTTCTTATTACATCAAGGTACTCGGTTGGCTCCTCGACCTTACTCTGCTTCGTCTACATCTCTTCCGTCTGATAATCTATCGTCCAATGCGAAAAGCCTATCATCGGCGTCTCAAACCACGAGCGATAACTCTGAAGTTAGCAATATCCGGTTTGAAGAATGCAACGTCTTAAATGGAATATTATACCCCGACGATCATTTCCATTACATCCATCAAGCCCACATGGCATTTGCTTATACGAGGAGCCAGTGGAAGCAAGTGCTTAAAGAAGCCGTCCGAGTATTAGCTCCTGGTGGATATATTGAGCTGGTAGAAATAGAATTTCCCGGCCGGCGTTATGGGCCTAAAGCAATCCATGTATCTCAGAAGGCACTTGAAGTCGTCAGTGACCGAGGCTTTGATGCAGGGGTTGCGGCCGACCTGCAAGAATTATTAAGATGTTCGGGGATGACGGACATATCTGGATCCTATGTGTCAATGCCTGTGGGCGACTGGAGCCAAGAAGAAAACTATATTGGTGAGTGCCATTGGGAGCAGGTACACAATAGCGCGCGCTCTTCTGACTGGGTTTTGAATATTTTTTTTTTATAGGTAACCTTTGGCGCGAAAATTCTCAGATTTTTATCAACTCGGCGAAGCCGTGGCTAGCACCAGCACTTGGGTGGACAAGCCAAGAATATACTTCACTCTGGAATGCCGCTCATGAAGAAATGAATGAGACAAAAGCATTCATTAACGTTTTTGTTTCTTGGGGTCGAAAGCCTGAAGACGGCTCAGCAGAAATCAACTGGAATGATTGCACTATACCTGGCTGGTCGGAAGCGTAGTTATTTTCCCAATATGCGCCTTCACCAAAAATCATTACGATTCTATACCAAACACAATTATTTTCAAAAATCTCGCTTGCTACGACGCCTAACATGCATATACAACATATGGTATATAGTAACTATGACCATTCAATCCACAAAATTACATTTTATGAAGATTGATACTTTTCAATCCTGCATAAAAAACTTCCCTCATTACATATATAATATAATGTTCTGGAGAAGAAAATAGAAATTTTTCTCAAAAGTAAAATAATAACAACCATACCATACCGAATCCGAACCTAGTGCAACTGAAGTGCCACGAGCTGAATTGAAGGCAGCCCGCCGATATTAAGATTGATTGCCGGAGTTGCATACGATCAACAAACTATTCTACTCCTGCCGTAATGTCATTTCGAAAGATGACAAATTTTTTATTGGGATTTTCGCCTTTCAGAAAAAAGCAAAAAGCATCGAGGTTGATTTGTACATTATGAGGCTGAACGCGCCATGGTTAGGGAGCTGCTTTTGCCATACAGAGTTGTAAGTCCGCATGCTTATTATCATAACAGTACAGATCGTTGGCGAGCGTATACAATTATAGCCGTTGTCCTCTCATGCGGACGAATTCATTGTCAAGTAACAAAATGGACGGGGTTTCCACAAGCATTTTTCGGCAGCCCGCACAATATATGATTTGTGCAGAGTGGAGCGCAACTGTTGTCATACGAATAGGTTTGTTGCGCAATAGAGTAATAATATCAAGCCTCTTTTCAGGTTTGGATAACATGTTCATGTCAACCAGACGCACTCAATATCATACGATAACTGGTTCCAGGCTTTAGATGACAAGCACGCAGTGATCTACATGAAAATTTTGCCAAATTTTGAAATAACAGGTTTTGCCTCAGTGTGTTGCCTGAATTCTAAAACATCATGTAAACGAACTCAACTGGAGTTCGGGCTGAAGGGTGGAATTATAAAAGGACGGGTAGTTGACGCCAATACAACAAGTTATCTCACTCTACTTGGTTCAATCCATCGCTGTTCGTTAAGCTCCTCCAAATCATAGTCTAATCATAATGGGCAACGGACATTTACACATAGATCAGCCTACTCCAGCTGAACTCGCCATAGTTCGCAGAACCTGGGATCAAGTTTCACATATCCGTCTAGCGGATGACGATGCCAACGTATCATCCTCTCTGGCATTTGGCTTATGCTTTTACAACGCAATATTTCGAGAAGACCCTGATCTGCAAAAACTTTTCCCAAATATCATGAAGCAAGCAAGAGCGTTGACAGGCATGATCTCCTACATCACGAAGCCAGCAGATAGTCTTGGTGAACTGGAGGCAAGTATGAGAGAGCTTGGATCTCGACATGCTTTCTATGGAGTCAAAATCGAAATGTTCAGAGTGGTTGGTCAAGCTTTCGTTGTTGCTTTGGAGGAGCGACTTGAGGATAAATATGATGCTGAAATCGGGCGATGCTGGCTTAAGGTAGGCAGACCACTTTGTTATCTGAATTACTTTTGGTAACCCTACTCACGCGTATCCTCTCACAATAGGCATACATCTTCGTTTCACATAATATGAAAATGGGTTTGGAATCGCAGTTGAACTGGGAAGAAGAACGCAGAATACCAACTCAGCATGAACACGCTCATAGCAGCCACAGCAGCCACCACCATCATTCAGATAAACCACATTGCTCTATACAGTAAAAAAAAAAAGGAACCAAATTAGGTTGAATATAAGCTTACAAGGCACCGTTATATAGTGCAAGCTCTGTTTCTAAATATCTATCGCGAGATACCAATGAATGCTCGTAAATTACATAAAGTTTTGGTGTTTAAATCATGGCTATGTGCTCCATTTTAGTTATGTAGATGTCTATGAAGATAGCATGGCTGGATTACCAAAGCCATCCGCTTCGTTTTTTAAGTAATGTTGGGTCATTCCAGTCCGGATGAATGAGCGTTGTAGGGCTACTGTAAATCGATTCGCTGCGCCCTCTAACTAGTACAGGGTCGGAAATCCTGATGAGTTGATTAGGATCAACTACCAACACCTTGGGGTACCATTCCCTAACACGTTCAACAAAGTGGGGGCCGTTGATTCTGGCGCTAGCTTCCAGTCTGCTGACAGATTGTGATAGTTTGCTTGATTCTCGGTGAAAAGCTTCAGCCTTGTCACCAAGCATGTCTTTTTCGTTAGGGTGAAGCTGGCCCAACTGTGAAGGAACAAACATGAACGTTGATAGAGCCCCGGAAGTTCCGCTTTCGTGCGATGATGGGTATTGAGCAGATATAGCATATAGATGGCTAAAAAACACAGCTGGGCTCACATCCGCGAAATGAAATAAAGATGTCCCCACCGTGACTTCTGCAGGCATATAAATAATCCGGCAGTCTGTGTAAGAACGAACCAGTCATTAGTTTTGGTTTTAATAAGTGGTAATTATGACACAAATACCAGTCTCGAAATTACCTGTAAGCACACGACTTCCATACTCCACTACATGGGCAAACGTGAGTGCTGATCCAGCAATGGAAAAACGGAACTTGGGATGACTGATAATATCGTCTGGAAAAACTGCAAGATCTTCGTCTGGCTGCAAAAAGTGGATTTCTGCTATGGCGGGGTTGTTTAATTTGAGTCGTATTGATTGCAATGTTTCCGATAGTTCATTGCCTTCAATATCTGGGGATAATTGTGTGATCATATAAAGGCCGTACTTTTGCACATCATCAATCTGTAAGTCTGGGTCAGAAATCCGTCATCTGTTACGGTGATGAAACAGCCTCTTGTTACTAACCCCAATCTTCAAACCCGAGTAAACGTAACGACCAGGCTTATCGTTCGGATTATTACCCTTTGCGGCAGGATCGTAGATACACAACTCGAAGCTTCCATAACGCTTGATCTCATGGCCAGCAAGAATATTGAATTTAAGCTTGTTGCCGTCCTGCTTAACATCCTTTCTTCTAATTGGAACATTGACGGGAAATTGTCCATGCATTTTAGGTAGTTTTCCATCAGAGTAGATGTCGCATAGCTTGTAGACCTCTGCTTCTCCGTCAATGCCTATCCACACAGCTTTGAATTCTGCCAAAACATCATATGGCATACCAGTATTCGCTTCAGTTGGTGAATGAACGAATTGCCCGGATATTATTGAGTCAGTGCCGAAGAACTGCCTAGAAGGAAAGGTCTGGACATTGCTGAATTCCGCTGTCTGAGAATGTTCATGGTCTCGTTCTTCTTGTAATTCCTTTTCTAAGAGGAATTGTCGTTGTTTCTCGGCTCTACTTGTAAGGAGCGCCGAGATGATTTGGTAGGTTATGATGACGAAGACCACAATAGCTATCCGCCGTCGCATGAACATTTACTGATGTGTGTGTCTCGATGGACAAAGTGGAAAATCTCAATCGCACTATTGAATAGGATGTGATGAATTTGTGTATCAAAGATGATTGGTGCTCCTGGATGAGCAGCTTGCACTCAGTATTCAGGTTGGAAAACTTTTTTTTAATTATTATTTCTCCAGTACGATTATCTCGGTACTTGAAAATCCCCCATTTGCAAAACAGGTGAGGGCTAATAGCTATGAAACGTTTCACACCAATTCCGACATCGCGTAGACGTGGTAGCAAAATGAGAACAAAAACACAAAGCAATAAAACCCAGTATAAACGGAATAAGTATGAATGTATGTTACGTGATTTTATTCAGTTATCCTTCGATTCACATTCGATGAGCTGATATTACGCATGTATTGGAGCCTTAGCAACCATCCACGTACGATCTAAAGATTTGGAAGTGCAGGTTAGAGACATGACCTGAAGCATTCAAATTGTTTTACGCGTAGGAATGAAGAGCTGTTCAGACGTTATGTGCGGTCGTCGTCATCTCTTAGGAGTGAAGGTGGGTTCCCGCTCAGAAGCTGTAAAGCAACAAGCTGGTCCTTCACTTTGATCCCTCAATCGGACATGTGCAGGTATCATCATAACAATTCATCCCTACCGCGAAGCTAAGAGACGTACAATACATACCTTCAGGTCATTCATGTGAAGCGCAGGATAAAGAGGAATATGGTATACTAAAAAGTTTTCAACGCAAATTTTATATCTGAAAAACTTTTCTGGGGTTAGGGTTTTTAGGATTGGAAATTCTGCCAAAAAGCTGAGTGCAATTGTTCTCAGCTCGGCGATTCATTTGCTGAGGCTGGAGCTGCCGTTTCCGCTGATGGCATTTCATTATCTGTTTGACTAGATACACGCTCATCATTATTTTCGAGATTGTTGGTATTCGAATCAAAGGTGTATGGAGGATCATCATCTAATATGTTCACTGGGATATCTAGCTCCTCGGTTGGCGTCATTCTGTTTACTACTGAAGCACTGTTGACAAGCATACGTCAACGAATAGTCACTTTGTGATAGCACTGATAAGCAGAAATACTTACAACCATCCAGGGGTTTGAAGTAGTCGTCTTCCACCGCTATGTGGCTCTCGGGGCCACACATCTTCAAGGAAATAGTAAACATGACCAACAGCAATGCCTAACACGTCTCCCATAGGCAAATGACTATTGATCAACAATGAGAAACCTAGAAGCACCCAAGGGAGATAAGGAGCAGAAAATACAAGTACGCCCATAAAACTCAGTCGAATATAGGGATTCCTTCGAGACCAGATATACACCAACGTAAAAGCCAGAGGCGATCCCAAGAATGGCATGTCTGCCATTGGTACGATTATCTAGTGGTATCACCATGGTAAGTCTCATGTGTATACGTAAGTGGAAAAAAAATAGCACATACCGAGCATATCAACAAAGCAATAGCTGAGAGTAGTAACAGCCAGGCATAGTCGGCACCTCGAGAACGAAAATGGCTTTCTTCCATCATCCGGCTATATCGAGCTCTAAACAGATGTCATTTGTCGATTAGAAAAATGCCGTAGCGAAAAGACACTGAAATCCGTTCATCGTGTTGGACCACTCACAAAAAGAATATATGGAACATGAAGTCCAATGAGAGCGGACCAAAGTATAGAAAATTCGTTATTAACCTCCACCACTGTACAAATACATGATCAGTAAGAGCTCAACGTATCAGACCATTACGGAAATCCCAAACGATCATATAGAACAAACCTCATTTCCGTATAATATTCTATCGTAGTCGAGCCACAGCTTTATAGGATGAACAAGTTCCAATTGCTGAAAATACAAGGTACGCGATTAGGACGCTGACTCTGAAGCTACTACTTCCAAGGGCAGGCAGCATGACCTACCACTGCCAGACTGGTCAAACATGCCGCCGTAACATATGCTCTTGTTATAGGAGGAATCTCATAGAACCATGTTTCTAATGGCGTAGGCATGAGAAGTTATTGAAAGAGTGTATAGGGTGAGCACAAGGATGAAATTGATTGCCTTGTCACGCTCGACACGTGTACGAGATTTGCAGGAGTCGGAGTTGACACCCCTACAAGTTTTAGGTGAGCAGGTCCAAAGCTCAAATCCCCACACTTTCATGTCGCATACATTAGACGATCCAGCAGATGAATCTAGTAATCTCATTCAAGGTACGTAAGAAAATGTGAACAGAAAAATTGGACACACGCAAAATAGACCCTAAGCAAGAACAAAATTTTAAGACATAGTGAGGGACTTGCTATCTTACGATAGCGTCAGGCAGAAACGAGTGTTCGAATACTACTTTTTTCGAGACGCTTCGCTGACTTCGCCTCTCATGAGCATAGAAGGGGTCGTGAATATACAAAAGTAAGCGGATCTGTGTTAGTTTAACACTTATCGAAGTTTACTGAGTATTTTTTTTGAACACCTCTCAGTGTTTACACGGTATGGAAGTCGTTGAATAGAGATGAGCCATCTATCAATAACATAGTTTTTGACGGGTATGTATATGACAGGTTGGCATCAAAACAGTTGACAGTTCTTAACTGAGACTTTCATAGCAAAATTGCAGTCGTTCATTTGACACAAAATCTTTGCCCAAGCATTTTTCCGTTTGTCAAGATGAAAGTGCCTGCTATTGTCACTTTGTATTTCAAGGAGACAGACGAAGATAGCGGTTTGCTCAAAATTTATAGAGAGGAAGATAGCTGGACACTAGAAGGTAAATGTATTTGAATATGCACACCGCTACGTAGTACACCTATTAACGATTACGGTTAGGTTTAATATCGTCTGTACCGTTAATTTCATTTTGGTATGATAATGTTGTACGAGTCGTTATGGGTAAATTGTTGACAACAGCTGGAGACGTGCTACACTCTGCCGTTATTCAAGCTCAAAAGATGTCCTTGCATGGCAGAGAAATACAACGTCTCGGACAACAGATAGCTCAAGAGAAATTGGACGAATACAGGTTGACTTTTGGATCTGATTCAAGACTAGCAATCGAAGGTCCGACTAATGACGATTGTTCAGACAATGACAACTCCACCAAGAAACACCCACCGTATTCCAGTTGATTTGTACACAACCACCTTGTATATAGAAATATACATACTACATACTATATTATATTATATTATATTTATGTCTTGCTTTTGAGTGATAGTTTCTAAGATTACTTTAGAAGACCAAAATCAAACAGTTGTATTGATAGCCACAATAGGACCACCATCAAATAATGCTTTGGTAGTTGTGATGCTTCGCTTTTGAAATGACATTTTGGACAATGCGAAGGTGAATATGAATCTGGAAAAGCAGACAAGAGATTATTATGGTGTATAGTAATGCTATTGCAAATACATCTAGTCCAACTTACTATCCATATCCTGGTATGCTTGTTTGGAATACATTGAAAATGCGAGTTGACGATATGGAACCAAACGTCCTACTGCAGCTGGAGCATCTGGGCCACGCTCGTCCCAAATGCGGACGATGTACTTGCCAGTCAGTAACCTAGGCTGTAAAGGATCACTTTCAAAGAGCTCTGTGTCCCATACGAAATTTTTCGAATCCCCAGGGATATTTTCTCCAATGATAAATTGCTCTTTCAACGGGCTGATGATTGCAAACGTCAAAGATTTAGGTATGATGGCAAGACCATCAGCATATTTCCAGACAAATTCAACCTTATTGCCGATACCGTACAACGGTGTTGGTTTTCTTTGAATGTTAGGTTGAGTTAGAATCAGATATCCAGATCCTGATGTTGCATCTCCTATGGATCCTATAATGGAGTCTGAAATCGTTATATTATTTGGCAGCTCTGTTACTGGAGTCTGTGCAGACACTAGCAGTATAAATTCTAAACATTAGGTTTCCATTATCATCTCTGGGCAAGTTGAATTGGAGCGCATTTACCAGAGGCCGCCAAGAGTACCGACACAAATATGGTAAATTGAAAGAGTATGATCCTTCCGATCATGTAGCCAAAAAGACGAGCAAAGTACCAGAACAAGAAAGGCTGCTATTGTTACTCAGGTTTATAATTTTTAAATAAAGGAAAAGAAACGGATATTCAACGACAGTAAATTTTCAAAAATATGTTAATTAAGTTCTTGCTAAGTGTAATTCTCAAAATGTCATCACTCTTGCTTTTCGGTAATGCCTGCGCATGTATAGGTGCGGTTGCCAGAATATTTGGGGATCCAGCCTTGTTCCTATTAAACACAAGGGTTAGCATTCTGTCCGTCGGTATACACAGCAGAATTCAAATTGTTGACTGATCTTACCCATCCTAACAGATAGTCCCAGTGAGGATTGACATGGTTCTCAGTCTTGAAGTTCCAGAAGAACCATCCTATGCCTGATTCAAAAGCGTCCATTTGTCGTTCAATAAAGCGATTCAAGAATTGTTTGTATTCATCACTCCAATTTTGCCAGTCCTCACTGCCATTGCATGTACAATTCGAGCAAACGGCCGGCTTGCCGTCCGTAAATGTGCCATCGTATCTAGCTCCGAGGCCGATCCCATTTAAATATTTTGCGCAATCATTAGTCGCCGCGGAAAATTCTCCAACCATGGTGTGACCGAAATCTTTCTGGGACTGTTCAAGGTCTTTTTTCCAGTCTCGACAAGGGAACTCTGATTGAGAATCCCTGCTCATAGAAACCAATCCTTGATCAAAAATGAGATATGTGTGGGTTTCTAGAATTTCGATGCATTGTAGTGTTAGGAGTTGTTGTTCGTTCAGTCGATATATAAGTGGCATAAAATTCCTTGAAAATAAAAATAAAAATTGGTAGCTGTGACTTACCGAGGACAGTGCGATCAAAAGTTGTGTTTGGCATAAATCCTTTCCATTTCGGTAGACCAATGAAGCCTTCGTGATAGGTAAGGTATGGACCTTTACCCTCTCCAGTAACATTACGAATGGCTTCATAACTATCTAGATACCATTGCTTGGACCTCTGAACATCAAGCTTGTATATAGCTGGCTCATTGATCACACCAAACATTGTCACAACGTTGGCCCATTGAGGCCTGCTAAAGAACTCGACCATCGGTACAACAGTATCTATTGTAAGCTGCGCGTTTTCATAACCTTGTTTTGTGCCGTTCAACCAGCCAATCGGGCCGACTCTACCGGAGTGATTCCATCCATTTTGTGATCCAGGAGCCGTATGGAGTTCAACCATGACTCTGATACCGTACTTTCTTGCCCATTGTATTCCTTTAAGCAAGTAATCCCAGGCAAGGTTGGGTACGAACGGCTCGCCTTCGATAGGATTGACTGCCCAGTGTCCAGTTGGAATGCGAACGTGGTTGATACCCATTTCAGCAATTTTTTTGAAGTCTTCTTCAGTGATGAAGGTCTCGTAGTGCTCTTGGATTTGTCGTTTTGCTTCATCTGGACCAAGTTTTTCACTCAGTGTCCATTCATCAATAACACCCTCTGAAGGGTCGAATTGCTCGAAAATGGACGGGGAAATAAAAGGCTCGAGTACAAGCCAACCACCCAAATTTACACCACGAATAGCATCTTCACCATAACGAAAATGCTCATTGAGCGGTGGGGTCTCCGCATTGACTTGAACGCTATCATCAAATCCATTATTAGAGGTCTGATTATTGCTGTTGACGCTGGGGTTGGTGCTGTGGTCATCATAAGTGAAGTCATTGACCTGAGTTCCAAGAACAACACTTGGTATGATGATGGCGGCCAAGATGGAGACGGTGCCAAGTGCAATAAGCTTTTTTTTGTGGCGACGAAAAAATCCTGCTGTGGGTGGTTGCTGTTCGGCGACGCTACTCATTGGCAATTCTTTCTCTCCTCGCTCGATTGGTTCGTTATGCATTTGCAGTGTGGTATCTGAGTCTCGTGGATCTTTCATTCTGCATATTAGCTGGGATATCGTAAGGATAGCATCATCCGAGTTTACACTAACCTGTCATTGTAAGCAATTTCGAATAGCAGAAATTGTTTGTTTGGAGGAAATTTCCTGGCTTTATTAAATAGCTTCACTGGAAAATTAAACGTGAATCCACCTCGGTAGAACAGAAGCTTCACAGCGGTAGAACAAGAATGAGGAAAAAAAAGGGTGAAAACAAAAGAACAATAGCGAAAAACATTTAGATATATCATCAAACTCAAAGTCATATTACTCTTGTGTTGTGGAAATCAAAATGGCCAAATCAGATGGCACAAGACCAATCAACCTTTATTATGCATTGGTATTTGATGGAAAAATAAGAAATGTGGCTACAAGTACATCATGGTATAATGACAAGTGATAAGAAAACTTTACATGTTATAGGAAGGAAGTTTTTTCTCTCTTTTTTTTTGGTTAGAATGCCAGCTTCATGCCCCAACAGAGTCGAAATAAGTGTCAAGTTCCGAGTGATCTTCAAGTTTTAATGATGCTCCAACGTATCCGTCGGGTCTCACCACAAAAATAGCCGGCGAGTCAAGAACTCCAAGCTTGGTGTGACACTCATTATTATGGTCTAAATACAAGTTCTCTGCTGAGACGTATGTCGATATTAAAGACTGCATGTTGATAACATCGTTTCGGTTTTGATTGGTAATATAAACCACATTGACCACGGTAGAAGTTTTGGTCAAAGGTGGGGCGCTGTATCGTTGAAGTCGTGTGGTTATTTTGGGGTTACTGGGATAATTCTCGCTCAAGCGTCTAGTAAATGATCTCGGAGAATTGATGTCTTCCTTGAACGCCTTCAACATTTCCAAAGAGTGCTCATCTTGTTGTTGGAGGGTAGATGCCAAGCAAAGCAGAATAGTGAAGGCGCCAAATCCATCTTCTCGAATGCGGTCTAATAGGTAAAAGTAATTGCCTCGTATTTGTTTCCATGTATCAGTTGTGGACACGGTGGCCGCTACTGAAGCTTTACTCTTGACAGATATCGATCTACGTAAGGTTTGCGGAAACACTCTTTGGCCCCATGATGGGTGTTTCTTGTTTAACGTGCTGGATTCATTGGGTAGAGCAAACTGTGTTGAGACATTTCGCTTCATGTTATGTAAGTCCATGATCTGACTTGCTCTGTACGGCTTCAACCTTCCATCAGGAAGTTTGTCACCACCAGCTACCTTGAAGTCAGTGACAAAGGCGAATGTTTTATCGGATATCCGCAAATTAAGTCGGTTCTCGGGCAAACAGTTTAGCCCAGAGAAGATCTCTTTATGCTTTCGGATGTGATATTGAAGCTCTTTATGCATAGTTGAGTTTAAGCCACCCATAATATGTTGTCCGCGGCCAGCTAATAAAAGCTGAAAGGTAAAAGAGCATTGATCGAAAGCTCGTATATGATGCTGCATTTCAAAGTTAAACGTTTCGAGAACGGCTGATTTTGATCCTTGCAAATAGTCCAATCGTATTTTCCAACACAAATTGTTAACATGTTCCAGCGCGCTAACCATACCAAACAATTCCAATTGTCTCGTTCCCTGAGCCGCCGCTGAAAATCAGTAAATGCTCTTAATTCCCATGACATCAAAATAGAAGATTAACGTTTGGGACAAAGTTCAAGACATACCTCCAATTAGAAATACCCGCTTCATCATCTGTAGCTCCTCACTGACTCGTATATCAGCTGTAAAATAGGTTGTCAGTCAGCTTTGATTGGTTAATATCTGAAAAACTTGAAACCATCGAACTAACTTTGCCATCCTTCAAATGACCAAATTTTATGGACTTCCAATTGATACGGTTCCATCATCGTTTTTATATGCCGTATAGCGATATCCACAGGAACATGCTGGTCCAAACTCCGGTGACTCCAGGACGGATGGTGTTCAAATGTGAATTGCATTTCGCCATCATGACCTTCAAGAGTTATTTCGCTTGGCATTAGATTTTTTGCGTGGACTACGCACGGTTCTTTTTTCATAAACCAAAAAGTTAAACCTACCAATTACCAGTGCTGATCCAGACCGACTATCGATAAAAGACACAGATTGCGACCCAGGAAAATTTGTTGTAGCTTGGGCCACAAGTGTATAAAAGAACGTGTCGTTTCGCCTGCTATCCATCGGAATACCTAGATTACATTTAAAAAAACTTCAGCTTTTTAAGTTTACAGGCAACTTCCATGGTAAACAGGCGCTTACCCAATTTCTGCCGAATAAAGCTATGGACACCATCGGCACCAATGAGATATTGACATTGTATTTGTTCGCTGGTGTTTTCATGAACAATGATTGCCGTAACCGCAGCATCCATGTCTATCAATTCCTTCTCGTATTCCACATCAACATTGTAATCGGCCTTCAGTTTTTCCACCATGCGCTCTTTGACTTTGAGTTCTGACAGACAAACACAGTACTGGTATTTTGAAGTTTCATTTGACCATAAGGCGAAGGAACCAGCGCTTCTGCCGCTATGGTAAGTATAGAACTTGTGGTGGAGTCGACCGGTTTCTGTGATATAATTGGCTATCCCGACAACATCCAAAATCTCAAGAGCGCGCGGTGTCCAAAGCACAGGGAAGTCTTTGGTCTTCGTCATGTGGTGTTTCCTTTCTAAGATTTGAAATATATCAATGCGTCTGTTTATCCAAGTTACTGACATGGTACTGTTCGATCCACCTACCGATAATTCGCACAGTGAGACCGAGCCTTGATAATAGCATGGCAGCCAAGAGACCGTCGATTCCTATTTACAATTGATTATCTATTTAGATGGGCTATGGTCATATGCTAAGGACGGACGGGACGTTCGAAGGGTGAGAATTTTTCGTACCAGCTCCCACTATGAGAACATCCACAACAGGCTGAAAAATCTTTGCACTTTCTTCCATTCCTCGCGTATGACAGCAATGTACAAGCCGATTATACAAAAGCTAGGAAAGAATAATAGAGAAAAAAGAAGAACTTGGTGCAGCTGAAAATGGAGTTTCATATTTTTTTTTTGTTCGTGACAAAACTTTCGTTTCTCCAATTGGGGCATAACCAAGTACCACAACGGAACATCAACTATTCTGCACTGGGAAAAGGCTCAGCATATTTCCAGGTACCTTCTGGTTCGGAGTGATAGTAATGCAGACGATAACAAGCGTACTGCATTCAACAGACGCTAAATACTGTGGTTGATGCGGCCATAATATCCGTATTTCCTGCGGTGGAATTGCGGGTCCCATATTCAATGTTATGCGAGGCCTATGTCACCGTAAAGCCCGAAGCCTTATGTAAAAATGCGTTTAGTCTCAGATAGGAAGCAGCAATTAGCATACTGCTCTGTTCGATCGCCCGTTGTCGATAGCTTGATAAAGTATATCGATGAGACTCCTTCTTGACATGGATTTTAAACATAAAGTCATGGAAAACGATCATGTTTACTCATTGGTCAGTCATTTAGGTACTACCCAATTCATCCCTATATCCCGAAGGACGCACAGAATTTGATGAAAGAACCATTTCGATGTACTTGAGAACGTACCTGCTGGCTACAATTGCAGCACCTTGATAAAACTCAGATTTTTCGAGTCAAATTTTCACGTAGTACAGTATTACTTTCATGAAAGAAATGAAGCATGATTTTAAACTGCTGATCACGAATATACGAGTTGAAACAGTTAAACCGGAAGGCAGATGAATGTTGTCCGATTTTTAGATGCAAGCGAGCCTGAGTGGACACTTACATCTTTCTCATGGTCATAGCGCTA
Source organism: Umbelopsis ramanniana AG (assembly GCF_025399195.1). Classification (NCBI taxonomy): domain Eukaryota; kingdom Fungi; phylum Mucoromycota; class Umbelopsidomycetes; order Umbelopsidales; family Umbelopsidaceae; genus Umbelopsis; species Umbelopsis ramanniana. The sequence goes on from NW_026252133.1 coordinate 173,623, forward strand.
TAAGATTTCGATCTCGTATACCATAAAAATAATAATTCATAATGAACCAAAAACGTGGAATGCAATATAATGAATGTAACTTCTTTGCTGATTTGAAACGGCAATTGATGACTACGCACGCCCACTTCCGCATTTGTGAAAGCAATAGAAGCTGATTGTCAACTTTCACTTCCCGCTACATGGTCACTAGTAGGATAATAGCCGAGGTACTGCTAATATCGCAGCAGTACAGACAGCTTAGCTGATTCGTAGTGTAATTCTGAGTGGCTCCTCAACATGTGTCCGATAAATAGTGGAGTTGAGCACTCAGCGTCATGCAGGTACTATTCTAACTTTGGTGGGGTTTAAATGCAGTATCGCGTTGCATGAGTTGCATGACCATAAGTATGACCATAAGTATGTATATACATAAGTGTATATACTGTAAATTTTCATACAGGTTATGTAAGAGCTGGAGAGGCTGTAGCGCAGAGTTATAGTCAGTGCAAATAGGATCGCCCGATTGCAAGTACGATCTCTGTGCTATCTTCATAAAATCAGTGCAACGCAACAGCGCTAGTACATTAATGACAACCTCACAAAACGCTTTGGTGTCAGCGATCACAAAGTGATCTCGCTGTACAACTGACATTTATTTCATTTAGGCAAGATTTGTACTTATGATATAATATGAAAAAGTTCTATACAGAGACGATAGCTATATCTCCAAACATTATGACAAGCAAGCTTTAATAACAAGTACCAATCTCACATGAAATTATATGTGTTCTGCTTCACCAGCTAATTTCTAAAAGTCGTTTGACCGATCTGAACAACTTTCTGGTAACTGTATCAACAAACACCGACAGTTACGGCCGGAACGAGAGCTTGAACGGGTATACATCTATCGCCACGGGGTTTAACTGACAGAGCAGGTTTCCCAGCGGCGGTGATCAGCTTTTTCACGCGTTTGCAATTTGCCCATACGTGATCCAAGAAACGTTGGTCAAGATTAATGCATCCTGACACATCCAAGATTTCTAGACTTTGCAGCGACTCATCCTTCCACCATGTAGTAAATTCAGATCCAGTTATTTGGTCGCAGTTTTGAAGCTTGAGATACTTCAACTGAGGCGCTCCCTGGACGATGACTTTTAATAGGTTATCGTTGACTGTAACATAGTCGCTAAGATCCAACTTTGAGAGATTTCTGCAACTCCGTATGATGGCCGTGATGGGCAAATTAATGTCTGGGCAGGTTTTTGAATAACGAACGTTACGCGGGGCTACCAAAACTTCCAGGTTTGGACAGTGGTTTGCGAGGGTCCGTAAAATTATTGGCGTTATATGGACACAACCTGTCATCCTGAAGCTACGCAGCTTCGACCAGTGCCTTATAGCCTCCATCAACCCGTCTTCCCAAATATTGCGGAAATCTTTAAAGCTGACGTTCTCAAGCTCGTTGCATGATTGAAGTAATAGGTATATAGCGTAGCGCAGTGGGAAGCTAGCGAATTCCAAGCTACGTAAGTTAGGAGAGAACGTTGGGAATAGGTCTGAGAGGCCGTAGTTGCAAACAACAAAGGTGGTATCTTTCTTTGGGAATCCCTGTAATGCCAGTCTGTCTACTGACTTCGTAAGTCGAGTTGCTGTCTGTAGCGACTTATAAAAATCCTTCAACCGGCTCTCTTGCCAGTTCAGTAAGGCAATAGGATGATTGAAGGAAAGCTCTAGTCCTGTTGTTCTTGTGCATAGTACTTCAATTAAGTGAATCAGTACTACATGTGCCTCTTCGTTGTACGACCCGTCTTCATTGAATAAATATGACATGTCGAGGTTGATCGTCTTTATCGCATCCGGTGAGTATGGAGATCTTATCTGACTCGAAGAAATAGTCTCTAGCAGGTTGGATAGTCGGAACAAGCCATCAACCTGACCACCGCGCAGCTTGACGGTACTTAGTGACTGAGACAGAAGATAAGTTGCGACATCGTTCCATATATGAGAAACCAGTGAACATGATATTATGTTCGCAAAGTAGTCCAAGTCATCGGTGAACAGTTTATCGAATACAACATGAAGTACTTCTGGGGGGAGTGAAAGTGTTGAAGCCATGGTACAACGTCGTTTCCTCACATCGCAGTCGCACGGCGGGTGCTCTCTTTTTATTCCTGTCATTTTTTCCCACAGGCATAGCATAAGCAAAAGACGGCGTAATCAAAGTGAAGAAAACTGTGCGGGGTCCCTGTGATAGAGCTCTCCGTGTGAATGATTACAAAATTTTGGATGCGGGTAAAGGCTGCCTAAGACTGGTCATGTGGGCTTGCCTCGTCGAATTCCCCACAAAACACAAAATTCAGAGCGAAAGTCCAGTTTGGGACACTGATAAGATTGTTGCAAGCAAATGACTTCATACCGTTTCATCCACAGCCCAACGCCTATGATCAGACACAGTGAAATATAGACTTCCATGTCTGTAATATTGCAGTATGAAATTAGCATGCGGCTTCTCATGACAGTCTATACCTCTAATCAGGTTGCTGATGGCACCAATGAAATTTGTTTTGGCATTACAACACCTCAGGGGCTGACCTTCGACTGCAGATACTTGTTACATATTTTGAAATGAATCGAAAGGTACATCATATATGGTATAATTCCAGTATTCAACCAATTGAGTGGGGGCCGCCTAGGGCATTATTGCATAATGCCAAGAGCAATTTTATGCGAGTCAGAGAAGCAAAGTAAATATATACCTCTGCTGGTGGCACTCACTCTTTGGGAATCGGTTTAGGAAAAACGGGTTTGCCTTTTGACGAAAGAAAAAATAAATAGACAATTTGGTTGAAGAAGGCAATGCGCTGTGCGCAATTTTTGGAACGTTGTATCGTCGATACCGTTGTCTTTTGGTTGGCCCGTGCTGTGCTCAGCTTATTATAAAGGAAAAATTTGATTGGTTCTCTCTTCACGTGATCTCGGGAAGTATAGAGCCCCTCTGGTCAACTTGATGCGCAGCTTATTCTAATCTCACTGCAAGATACCATGGGAGTTAACCGTAGAATTGCCTTCAGCAACAAGCAAAACAACGGCAGAACTATAACACATAATGTTGGATTGAATGAAAGGTATGGATCATTGGCTTCAACGGCGGATCGTTATCGAAGAGCGGCAGGTACCAACACTCGGATGTTGTAGATTCAGTCAACTTGGAAAACCAGCAACTGGTGCGGCAAAGAGCAAGCCAGCTATTACAAACCGACTAGGACCTCAGAATGCTGGTCGTGCGCATGTTGCCAACATCCAAAGCCGATTAGGCAAAGCGAAAAACGCCGGAATCAAGAAGGCACCTCTAAAGCGTAAAAACAATGGTCCTACTGCCATGGAGGGTGTTGAACGCGCTGGTAACGTTTCGGCACGTAACCAGAAAGGGCTCGCTAATCTTCGAAAAGCTAAACCCAATGCTGCCAACGCGCAAAAGAAAGTTGCACGCAACAACACCAAGCGACCTGCCCCCAACGCGCGCGGGAAGCCAAAAGCACAGGACAAGGGTAAACCTCAGGAACGCGCCAAAGCAAAGCCTGTGTCGAAGGACGATCTTGATAAGTCTTTGGACGAGTATATGATGAAGGATCCAAAGACTGCTCAAGCTAGATTGGATGACGAATTAAACCAATACTTGGCTGACGGTGACTTAGTCATGGACATGTAATGTTCAAACTTACGCTTCTACCAAATCGCTCACAGCTCACATTTAGCGCACTATACGGCCTTAATCAGTACATCATCAACATTTGAATTCTCTTTCAATACATATCATTATTTCCACAATATCGAATGTCAACAGTCTTGAGTGCTTTGTCAAGCTTGCGTGCTATCGCCAAAAACCTAACGAAGAGCTGACGAAGTGAAAGTTGCAAACAGTGAGAAATGGAAAGGTGCAAAGATTATGGCGATTTTCTTTAGAGACAGCTCACTGAAGAAGGAAAAAAAAAAAAGGCAGATGTGAATATGCAACTGCTCAACGGTTACCAATATAACATAGATAACATAGACAACAGTGTAGAGTAGAGAATAAGCGACCTAGCACACCATTAAATGAACAAACAATCTTTATGCCTTACTTGCTCCAATGCTTTCAGATCGATATATGTTTGACCATTTTGCGATTTCGGATCTCGCTTTGATTATTGCTTTGCTGCCCTTCCTATGGCCACTGTAAAATGCCTTTTCAGACTACAGCATGCTGAAGTCATATTATCACCAGTGACTATGTTAGCATTCCAACCACTTTGGCTATCTAATATCAAGTGGAGCTCTATTTGCACTGGAAACCATGATATATGATGTTCACACATTAGCTAGCTAAGCACAGAAGGACAGAGATGATGATACATAAGTTGTGACTCAATTATCAAATTTTCCGATTCGTATTAAAGATGGCGCAGTGCGGTGAGGTTCACGTCGAGACGAACAAATGCTGTATAACAACCGAAGGTGGACACGGCAACTTTTAGCGTTCGGCAGATGGTGGATCAGCTTTATTTTTTTCTGTCCAGAAAAGGAAACTGGCGCAATAACAACCTTTGAGAAAAGGCAAGGGCAAAACATATAATAATTCAATTAGACTTGTGGATGGGTAACCACTCTCTTTCATATCTTTGTAAAAACTTCTCTACTCTTTGTACATAATTACACGCATATATTCCTCGGCTTCAAAGAAATGCTGTCAAAGACTAAGATTGAGAATGTCACTTGCCTTGCTCTCAATTTCTTAAATATTCTTCTATACCTACTTGTCATTGCCGCCGCCTGCTATAAATGCATCAACTCCAACTTTTCGCAAATTGTCTTATCCATCTATGGAGCGTAAGTTCTTATATCTATAAGCTTAACATTGCAAAAGGATAGCTGATAAATGTCCATCAACAGAATAATAGCGGCTGCTCTTACGATAAACGAAATCCAATCACCACTTCTGACACAAGAATACTTTCGATTTATGTGCATATATAGAGGCCGCGGTTTGATCTTCTTCTTGTATGTGTATAAAACTTTGCGCAGTAATCGTTGAATTGTTTTAATAGCATCTAACTTTCTCTCATGTCTTTTGCTTGTAGTTTTGGATGCCTCGTTCTAGGCGAAGAAGTCCTCAATATTATTGTTGGTACGCTGACTCTCAGCTGGGGGTTGTTTTACATAATTTTGTCCTTTATTGCCAGTATACCACCACCAAATTCGTTAGTCATAAACTGGCAAAATTGGAAGGACTTCTCAGCAGAAGGTCTGGACCTCAGTCGACCACGTAACTCTACAATTGAGAGCGTTGCAGCAATCCAACTCAAAGGCCCTCCACGACCCAGTTCGTCCATGGCCCAACCAACCATATCTAGATACAGCAACGGCTATAGTTTGACTGAAGCAGATATGGGAGATTGGAGAGTAGACTCTGATTATGGTAGTGTCAAAGAGGGTGTTCAATATGTTACCCAACCCAGCTCTGAGTATGATGGTAGTTTTGTATCGCCAGTCCACTCGCCAAGAACGTCCGGGATCGCTTCTCCACACATGGGTTATTCCCAAGGACAAAGATGGTGAATATCCATTTGACAAAGAAAGAAAGAATCAAATAGAAAAAAGTAGTCGGTCCCGAATGTAAATAAGTGCAAGCGCACCTTAACTCCAGTACACAAACATAGTGAAATTTCAAAATATATATTTTCTTTTGTTCAGCACAACCGTGCCATGTACTGTATATGTCTATATAAACTGTAGATTGCAAAGAGCGTTCCATCTTAATGAATGCCCCAGGAGATTTAGTCAACCTAAGGTGGACGGTTAGCGTTAAATCTTTAAGCGTCTGAGCAATGTGGATCTTTACCTTGAGAGCCGAATACAATCGGCGCACAAAAGCATATGCAGCGAAAAATCCAATTGTGCCAGTACACACACCAAATGCGAGAGAAACCAAAAATGCGTTAGCAACATAGGCAAGCCCAGCAACGAAACCATCAATTTCTAGAACAGTTATCCAGTAGGCGATGGCATAACTAACGAAATATTGCATTAGCACTGAAGTCTTCTCATACCTTTTGGTGACTGCCCCCAACTTACCAGAATACATAGATACCAGAGGCCCCCGATACAACAAACGATCTCCACCACCAGTTATAGTCCTCGCTGCACAATTGGAAGTACACAAGGGCGACAGTGACTTCGATAATGGTAATAACAAGGAGAAGGAAAACAATCTCCAGGAAGTAGAAAGATCCGTACATTTGTCCCTGCCAAATGGATTTGAGCAGGAAATGAACTTCCATAAATACAACAGCAAATGGCAAAGCGCCTCCGGCTGCCATACTATTTAAAAAAGTATTGAATATCAGTCAAAAACTTCCAATGGTGACACTCGCAGTTGATTTCTACTTTTACCTGATCCAAGTACTCATGTACCAAGGTTTATAGGGTATAATTCTAGGCACAGGGCTCACTCTTACGGGATGCTCGAGACGAGGTTGCTTATCACCAAAGTATGCTCCAAACATTACCAGTGGGAGGCATACCACGGCCCACATGATGATTAGTGAAAGCCATGTGGTAAATGGCATAGCCCATGACGACTGCTTCGTCCAAACAAACAAATTGATGATGGTCGCTGTCAAGAATAGAACCGCAGGAACTAAAGTAGCCGTCTTTTTGGAAGAATTAGTCAACGTTCCAAGGGCGTAAGGCACACTCGTCAACCTACCAAAACAGCATTTAATTGCCAAGAGCGCCCTTTAAATACTTTGTAAATGCGAGCACTGGAATATCCAGCAGCGAATCTGTCAAATAAAGTTCAGTTTTCCCTGTCAATGTCTCATGAGTGCCATAAACATCGTCAATGTCACTAACCCTCCAAGAAGATACATAATCAGCGCAAATGAAACTATGCCTCCACGATGTGTTCTGTTCAGAATACCGATATACGCCATCTCTGAAAATGTGTAAAATCAGTAAGAGTCACTGATTGACAACCCTCCTCACCGTTCAAAAGGAAATAACGCTTACGCAAAGTGAGTATGGCCATAGTAAGAAGTTGAATACCAGACCCCAGCAGTGGCGCAAAGAGACCTCCATAGGTGGGTCTTCTGAAAACATCTTTGTTGATGAGCTTCCAGCCCAATGCCTCATCATTGTTATTGTACAACTGTTGAAGTAGCAGAAAATCAGTGCTTTTCCTGACTACATGCATCCGCACGTGAAAACCTTACCTTGTCATCGTCCGTCATATCTTTTCGTACGGCTTTCATCAATATGACAGCAAGAATTGCAGACATGAACAAAACTATGACCAACGAGTTGATAATTGCATACCAATGCAAACTGTTGTCGGAGGCAAGTAGATACAATTCCCATCGTTGTTCCCAAGAAATTTGCTTGTTCAGTTCCCAAGTAACCGAATAGGAATATCGAATGGTCGTTCGACGTTCTGAGACTTCTTGACGACCATAATCAATTGTCGAAGGCTGGCATTCATCTCCTCTAAACGAATCAGGGTATACCTCAAATCCAACTATTCTAATGCGATCTTGGTCGACAGTATCGTATAGGATGTTGAAAGCAATGTGATTGTTAAGATATGTTTTACCATTCTGCGATTGGAGGACATGAGTGGATGAGAAAAATTGAGCCATGATAATATAGGTTAGGACTGTACTCACAACAACTTGACCTAACGGAAATCCGTTACGATACCGTTTCGTTTTCACTTCGCTTGTATAGAATGCTGTTGAGCTAGGCATGTCGTCTAAAATCCATTCTACTTGATAGTCCTGTAATATCAACTTCTTTGCTTGCATAGCTTCTTCTACTGAAACAGGCTTATCGCATAGCACCTGGCAGGAGGAGTCGCGGCCCACAGTGATCTATTGATAGTAGAAGATCAACCGACATAGTCGAATAAAACAGACTGCTGGCATCTACACAACCACCTACCTTATAGTCGCTTTCAACGATACGATCTCCTCTCATGACTTGGCCCAAATTTATCCACGGTCGTGAGGCTCGAGCACTTGTTGGGCATATAAAGTTTAACTCGCTGTAAGCATATGGCAATTGAGTCTTGAATGAAAAGATCTTGTTCAGGTATAGTGGTATAGGATCTCCTTTGTTCAGAATTGTAGCTGATGTCGAAAATAGACCAGCAGCACTGACTACTGCTATAAGTTGAGCACATATAGCGAGGACTGCCCAGAATCTATTTGAACCGTCCTTCATCTCAGCAGTAAAGGTGTCTTTACGCGGTCGCCAATTTTTTTTTTTATTTCTTCTTTTTTTGGTTCTTTCAGTTACAAAAATAACCGTGCTTCAATTTCACGGGCAACCAATCAGCAAGTCCAAGGAAAAGTCTTGAAGTTTTATCATTTCAGCAAACAAAAGCCGTCTTTATTTCCATGAGCTGTCCTTCTTAACAGGCGAAAGAACACAGTAGCTCTTCAGTGAAGCTTTCCATCGTAATGGCTACAGAATAGTCCGCCATTCAAACTCACCTATGTGACGTTATAGAAGTTCTCTGAATGTCATCGTGATGTGAAATTGTAAGCTTACCGCCGGTCGAAGAGTTAGTCTGCATGCAGCAATATGCGGTTTTTAAAAGTTGCTTATTTGAGAGATGTTTGGTTGTTTCTTCGAAATGGAAATGACAAGCAAGCCAAAACAATCCGGAGTTTCAAAAAAACATAGCTCTACCGTTCACTTCACACTTGGTTGCATGCCGCTTGTTCCGAATCTCACTCGGTGATGGACATCTTTCATAACCTAGGAGGGAAGCGAAATCAAAATAAAAGACGCCAACCTGATACAAGTAATTCCCAGTATCAGTTTGCAGCCAGTCAACATTCAGACCAACAGCACCCTGCAGCGGCAATTGTAAACAGCTTCTCGAACGGAGATCAAGCTTACGCACCGACAACGCAGGCGTCATTCCAGGAAAACTGGGAACAAGGTAACGTAGTAAAGCCTAAAGGAATTTTAATATGGATTACAATGTGCTTATTATACTGCTTTGGCTATCAGAACCAGGAGCGTCAGTTCGTAGCTCACAATCGTCACATTCATTTCTATCTCAGAACGACAACAGTGGAAGTGATGGCGGAGGCACATGGACCAGCTCCATGCTATCATCGTCAACAGTTAGCGATCGACCGTCAGATGAAGAAATTGAGCGTTTGTTTGCGAAAACAGCGGTAAGGATGCGAACTAGTAAAATGTCTTGCGTAATGTGATATTGACTTTTACCTGTATCGGATACCAGTCGCGTTTGAATCTTAATCTTAGCGATGAAGGCGTTCGAATGATGCCAGTGGAGAAAAAGTGGTGGGTTCTATGTAACGAAGGTCAATTAAGCAAGTTAGGGCCAGCGATGAATCAGCGCAAATCTTCTGGCAAAGGCCCTGTCGTCAGTTCCAAAACCAGCACCGTACAAACTAGTAAGGAGGACAAAAACACACCTGAGTGGTACATAGCGAAACTGATGAAACCAGAAATGCGAGAAGTTACTCCGAAGCTTGTGAATCATCTGGTTGTGAGCCTACGAACAATGCCACTGAGGTATGTGTAGTGTCGCTGTATAGCATTAAGTGGAGATACGTGAAACTAACAAATCGTATAGCTGGGTCAGACAGTTTATAGATCTTCGAGGTATGCAAATTGTTGCCAATACCTTGGGAGCTTTGACGAAGAAGGCAAGCAAGTAAGTTATACTGTGGCTTTCATGACAACGTGTGCTGGCTGGTAACTAACAAGTCAGCTGCCGCTATCAAGATCATCGCAAGACACGCAGATGGAAACGGATCTTGTCAGATGCCTAAAGTCATTGCTTAACAACATGGTAGGTCATAATTGACATGATATGGGCCATTCTTTTACTTCAAATGTTTAATGCGTTGTTCAATTTCCAGTACGGTATTGGAGAGGCGTTGGGCAGTTCTCATTGCATTGAGAGCTTGACCTTTACACTAGTCTCATCATCTATGCAAGCGAGAAGATTGGCTTGTGAAGCCTTAACATTTCTCTGCTACTGTGATATTCCAAAAGGACATACATTAGTGTTAGAGTCAATGAATGCACTTCAAGACTGGTACCATGATACGTCCCGCTTTGACACGTGGCTTAGAGCTTTAAGCCAGATGTTGGATGGAAGAGGCAAAATGGGTTCCATGGTCGGTGCAAGTGATGATTACCGTAAAATGGGAAACACTGCTGCTGACAACCAGCTGATGGAGTATGCAGTGAGTAGACTTTGATGGTTGTCTTTGATTATCTGTTTGTTATGCTCACATTTGATTTTTAGTTGGCAAATATACTACTTGTCAATGCTATTGTCAGCCTAGAAACGGTGGAACAGTTGGAAAGACGAATAGGTATCAGAGATCAGCTGAACAATTCCGGGCTACAGAAGCTACTGAAGCAAATGGACAACTTTGGATATGAACTTCTCAGTCGTCAAATTGACAGATACCAAGAACTGGCCGATGCTGACCATGAAGATTTGTATGGTGGCATGATACAGAATACAAGCGAGGATCCACATGAAATATTGGAATCTCTCCTCAACACCACCGGAGGCAGACGAGCATACGGATTCTTTGTGGATATGTTACAACATATGACATTAATACCAGAAGAAGAGGAATCGCAGTAAGTATCAAGTTTTGAGATGATATTGGTTTAGACGCCGAGCACTCATTCAACCTTTCTGTAGGACACGGTATTTTCAGATCTTGAACTCCATTGTGTCTGACGTGATATTGGAGAAAAAGGAATTTTCTGCTGATGCACCGATTAGTGTCAGTAATCTTGCGGCCAAATTTGTAGACCAAGATGAGCTTGAGCAAGCATTAGTTGAGGCAGCAGAAGCCCATGAAGCGGCAGAAGAAGCTCAGCAGCGAGTAGCAGAGTTAGAATTAGAGGTATCTGCTAAAGCAGGTGAGAACTAATGGCATAGCAACATAATGTAGAACTCGTTACTAATGGTGTACGTAGATGGGCTGGTTGGTCAATTGAAGGCGAAGAACGAACATCTTGAGGAATTACTTCGAATTTCGACTCATACAGTTGAAACGCTACAGAGGCAGTTAAGCGACGTTCAAGCAGAATATAAGCAGAATCTGGAAGCAATGGATACACAGATGTTGCGCTTTTATGAAATCCTGAAGCAGAAGAATTCCTCGAGTTCAGCTAGTGCTAGCAAACCTACTTTAAAAGGACGACGGAGTAAAGACAGTGATGTCAAGACATGGAACGTTCCTGACAATGACCACCAAGATGTAAGTAAAGAGAGCATCCTTTATATTTTCATTGGTGATCCATTCTGAATTTACTAAATTCGGGTCAATCAAAGGTACTTGATGAAGCATCACTCATAAGTCCAACGGAAGGTCTTTCTGACAATTTCAAACAATCGCTCAAATCAAAGTTGTTCGCTAGTAGCGGTAAACTTTTACCAAAACTTCTTACCAAATCCTCCTCGGCTTCTTTAGAAGCCAAAGCGTCAGCTACTACCACTTTAGACCAATCGTCGGGACTAGAGTCTGATGGTGAGATTGGTGATAAATCATCTATTGCCAGTGGTCAAGCTTCAAGTCCTGTAGTAGATTCTCCTGAACCAACTCTGGATGTGTCACTGGAAAGTATGAAGTTGAGCTCGAGAGATATTGATGCAAATGGTGCAGTAAGCGGCGATACGGCACCGCCTCCCCCACCACCTCCACCGCCTCCGCCGCCACCGCCTCCTCCTCCACCGCCGCCAATGCCTGGCACCGGTATACCTATACCTCCCCCTCCACCACCACCTCCCCCTGGAATTGGTATGGCTCCTCCACCACCCCCGCCCCCACCACCATCAACTCCATCTTCACAAAGCAGCTCTACTGCTTCTACACCACCCCCGCCCCATCCCGCTCATCCTTCGTTACTTGCTACGGCCAATCGTAAAATGAGCTCTTATCAACCGAAGGTCAAAACCAAAGTCGTGCAGTGGGATAAGTTGAATCGACAGGGAATAAATGAGACTCTCTGGGACCCTAATATCACCAGTGACGAGAAGCGACAGAAAGCAGCAAAGTTCGAAGCAGAATTGGCTACCTCAGGAGTGTTCGATGAAATTGAAAAATCATTTGCACAAAAACAAGTGGCTGAATTCAAGATTAAAACTGCAAAGGCAGCACTACAGATAATAGACTCTAAGAAGGCGTACAACTTGAGTAAGTACCAGTTTATGTGAATGCTTTATGAAATTTTTGCAGGTGATAATGTCGCTTGAATAGATATATTCATTGGAAGTCTTGTAAAACAAATATCATTTGATCAACTAAAACCAAGGCTGTTGGCAATGGATCCTGTCTTTGATGATGAACAGTTGCTGAGTACTTTGATTCGATACGAGGCTTCAGACAAAGAGAAGGAAGATCTGAAGAAGTATATCAGCAATCCGGATAATGATCAAAATGCTCTATCGGAGCCAGATAAATTCTGTTTGGAGGTAAGCGACGCTAAGTTTTGTCCTATGCAATATCAGTCAAAGTTCTACGTGGTCTAAAAAGGTGCTATAGATGACATCGATTCAACGGTACCGCCAGCGCATCGAAGCTATGCTTTTCAAAAGCACATTCCCGGACAAAATTGCATTTGTTGATCAGGTAAAAGAAGAGTAAATGAACAGAATTTTGATGTCGTATTCAGTCGTTAGTAACCCATATACTCTTGATTGCAGCAACTGAGTGCTGTTCTGGACGCCTCCAAATCCGTTCGAAATGCGAACAACTTTACCGATCTCCTAACGGTTAGTACTTTCTATACTTGTCAGCTATCAATTCGATAAACATTAATCATTGGCACATCCAGCTCATTCTCATTCTTGGTAACTTCTTGAATGGATCCGGTCATCGTGGTGGCGCATTCGGCATCAAACTTGCAAGCATTAACAAGTTAACGGATACTAAAAGCGATGGTACCACACCTACACTTCTTCACTATATAACAAAAGTAGTGCAACAAAAGTTCCCGGAAATGTCATACTTCATGATCGAACTGCGGCCCACCGAACAAGCTCAGAAAGGTATATAGTGATTCCAGGGCATGATGATATCCGCGCATGCTCTAACTAGAATTCATCTTAGTGGTCTTAAAGGATGTCATGGAGGAATATAAGGCGCTGGAGAATGGATTGAAAAGCTTGGGAGTTGAATTAGAGGAACAAAGGAAATTGAAGGAAGGCGATTCTACTGATCAGAATGATCAAGATCTGTTCCTGAAGACCATGGACGAGTTTTATGCTGCTGCAAGAGATCATTTCTCCAAAGTACAAGTCATTTGCCAGGAGATGTGTGAAGCATACGACACGGCCGTCAAATACTTTGGAGAAGATCCTGAAAAAATGCTTCCAGATGAATTCTTTGGAATCTTGTTCCGGTTCCGAGCAAGTTGGAAGGTAATGATTAGTGATGTTGAGAGGGCTCTCAAATGGAAAAAAGCTGATATAAGGGGGCTAAATTTGCGCTCTATTATGTATCGACTCTCTAACCCCAATGGTCACGTTTTATAGGGTGCGGTTGATGATTTGGAAGCAGCACGGTTGAAGAAGGAAAGGTTGGAAAAACAAATGCGTCTTGCCCAAGAACGCAAAAACCGCCCCAAGAAGGTTGTTTCTCCCAAGAGTAAAGGCATCGCCGTCAATACCAGTAAGTTTCTAACCCAACAATGAAAATGTCTATGCGCGACTTGATCACTTATTGTATTTTTCACTTAGGCGATGAAAGCGAAACGGCTTACTTGGATGAGCTCATGGAAAATCTACTACAAACCAGCGGAAGGGAAGTTCGAATAAGAAAAAGGAATGAGAGAGGAACGCAGCGTCAGTCCAAGCCGCTACCAAAAGAACCCGAAGTCAAATCTGAAAATGCCGATTCGATAGCTCTGAGAGCAAAGTCGTTACTTTCCTCCATGAAAGACGATGATTATGTGCCATCCAGCAACTCGACACAACCTCTTGATATAGCTACGCCTACAAAGGGATTCATATCAACACTTTCATCTGATTCAGATAACGAAGACGACGATGAAGAATCATCGCCTGCTGAACAGAACCCTCCTGTGAGGAACAGATCAAGACAAGTAATCACAGAGACAAACAGACGATCCATAACCAGCGATAACTCGTCGTCAATTAAACGACCAATGAAATCTGCAAGACGAAGGCAACCACTAGATTTATCCATTTCACAAGCTGCGCGTGCACGCCGGCGTGGATCATGAGCCTCTTCAAAATACAATTGCGCGGCGCAAAATTCCCTACCGGTCAAAAAGAAATCAGGGAGAAAAGTACCGTAGATGTTGCTATCATAGTTGTATATGCCATTGTAATGTTCCTAGATTGATTTCGTCTCATATTATTAATTGTGTTCATACCTTTCGCCTCATTTTGTCATGTACATAAACATTTGACCACCTAAGTGAATTCCACCATGAAAACGTAGCCACTGGTCTTCTTCCCAACTTACAGTAGTCTTTACTTGACTACATCCAAATAAAGCTTGATGACTGGTACATGAGTTTGCGCAAGTATTTTATTATAACGTACTATATCTTACTATATCTTGAATTGAATACGTAATGCAATCAACGCAATTGCTTTGGAATATTTTGTCGTGCGATTCGCTACCGCATGTAATTTGAGCAAAAATGGAGTGATGGGATAGGAACAGATTCAAATGACAAAGGAAAAAATGAATGAAATGAAGTTGGAGATAAGTAAGCGACAAAGGATTAGTTATATTCAGTAGATTGGCGTGGGTATAACTCAAAATCGCTTGCTGAATTTCAGCCGTAAGTCTTTGGGAGTAGAGAAAAACATTCCACCATCTAGAACAACACGGTCCTTGTTGATGCTATCTTCCGGAAGAGTCCAAGTAAATTGACGAAGGAGCATAGCCAGAGTTACCTTTTGTTCTGCAAAACTGAAGTTCATGCCTACGGAGACGATATGGAACAAATCAGTCAGTCAGATTTCTTCATAAAAGCAACCGGTGCAGAACGATAAAATATCTCACCAATACATTGTCTTGCTCCATTTCCGAACGGAACCCAAGCAAGACCAATTCCTCTTTTGGAGTCATTCTCACCCCCAACTTCGAAGCGCTCAGGTGTAAACTTTTCGGTGTCCTTCCAAAGCTTAGGATTGTGGTGCATCATATATATGTCGGCAGATAACGTGGATCCTTTCGGAATGAATGTGCCTTCAAGATGAGTGTCTTCTTGAACAACTCGTAATGTGCTATTTTGAACAGGTGGATTCAACCGCAGTGTCTACAGGCGAAGAATCAGTACTACCGTCTTATTCCATGTTGTGAATACCAAGTGGTTACCTCTTTCATTATCATGTAAATGTACTTCATTTCAGAGCATTGTGCTGCTGTCGGATAGATAACATCATCAACGTCTCCTAGAATATCGATAACTTCTTTACGAGCTTTCTCTTGTACATGCTTCGGGGGGTTTAGAATAGTTAGGGATATGGCTTCATAGTTCCCGATGACTTCGGCATTGCAAAGAGCTATATAAGAAGTCACTTACATGGTTGACAGCCAAATAGTAAAGTGCAAATGATAGTGCGTTTGCAGTGGTATCATGTCTGAAAAGTGACATTGTATGAGCTCGCCTACATCTCAGGCACCTGCGTCACATTTTCACCTACCCTGCTAAGAAGAAGACGGCCAAGTCATCACGAAGCTCTGAGTCCGAAAGTCGATGCTTGGCGTCTGTTGCCTCTTCATTGGCTTCAAGCATTAGGGTAAGCAAGTCCTTTTCAGCGTCTTCAGTTTTGTCTTTCGTACTAGCTAGAGAGATACGCTTGTGCTCGATAATGCTATAAAAGATGGCATTCATATCATCCATCTTTCTGTGCAGCTCTCTACGCTTCGGCAACGCCCAAAGGAAGTTTCTCTCGAGGAAAGGGAGGAAGAAGTAGAGTGGATCTCGAGTTCCATGGTTGATGGCATTATACGTTTGAACCTTATGGTTGACTGGGCTATCAAGAGCCTCAAAATCATAACCGAAGGCTGCCAGTCCAATAACATCCAATGTGAAACTGCATAGCGAAACAATGGTTGTCAGTACGTAGGAGGGAATACAAAGTTAATTCATATGAACTTTAAGTACCGTTGTAACAAATTTGGGACATCAACATTTTCGAGACCCTGTCCTTCTTTCTCAAAACGAACCATCATCTTTTCACACAATTTGCCAAAGAGCTTGACAGGCATGGATCTATGAAAAGCGGGATTCGCAATCTAGATGTAAAATGCTTAAGGGACACCTCATCATTCAGAGTACTGAATAAGTGCTTGTATATGAGCTTACCATGCGGTGTTTCTTCCAAACATCACCGTTTGATGTAACAATGTTCCCAGCTCCGATATACTTTGCCGCCAACGCTTCTTGTCTCTGTACAAAGCCTTGGCTTTTTGGAAAATCATCTTACCGGACCATTATACTATGTTAACAATCAACGATTTTTCAAACGCTTACGTAAATGTAAATAGAAAAATACCTCTACGAAAAAACAGCGCTTTGATTGCTACAGGATCGGCAACAGCCACAGCCCATCCTAAACGTTTGGGTCGCAGGTAAAGGCCGCTTGGTGAGGTTGATAACACGGGAAGAACAATCTCGCGTGCCCGGACGTCTATTCCTTCACCTGAAAGAACGGACCTCATGTATCGCCAGTATGAAACGGAAGGGATGTGTTGAAGATTTCGTGGGATACGCATTTTCCGGTATATCTGATAGCTGAAAACCGTCGCTACAGCGGCGGCAATGACGGTTTTTGGGGATCTACGCCTGACGAAAGGTAGAATATGCTGAGCATAAAATAAGCTGACGGCTGCCACAGCCTGGTCAATGTCTGTTACCAGAAATTGCAATAAACTCATAATAAAACTGAAATGTGATCAGCGGGAAAAAGGATCAACCTTCCAGCTGAGCCCTTTTTGTCAAACATAAAATTGTGGATGCTGGGTTCCAAAGTCTGTACACCTTTGAGGTACACCACTGAAGTTTACACATACGCACTAATTTAGATATTATGGAATGAGTTTATATCAGACACTAACAATGCATTATGCAAATGTTCATAAAGAGGAGTTTTTCATGTTGTTCGTGAAACGTATACATGGTGCGTGCACAGAAAACCCTCAGATGACAAAAAGCATGTTGTTTACGACAGGATAATGTTGTAGTAACTTGGCAGTAGCTTTCCACCACCAACTAACATACACAACGCAGTCAGTAAGGTACAAAATTACTTCGTCAACTATAATAGATGTTTTCAAGTTGATGCATTGATAAATGGCATAGTGAATATATAACATAAAACAAGTGTACTTAGAATTGAAAGATCTAGAATCGTGGAGTGAACTTCAGGTGCAAATCTCGGGGAGAAATGATGGATATTCCTCCATTCAACACTAATCCATCCTTATTGATAGAGTTTTCGGGCAACTCCCAAGTGAACTTTCGAAGAAGCATGGAAAGCAGTACCTTTTGTTCCGCTAGACTGAAGTTCATTCCTACAGATTGAAAGACAACATTAAAGGTTGCACCCGCAAATCTAATGTTTGCAAAATTGTACAATTTCCTTACCTATGCACTGTCTTGGTCCATTTCCAAAAGGCACCCAAGCAAGACCAGTACCAGCTTTTGATTCGCTTTCAGCCCCTGGAGCGAATCTCTCGGGATAGAAGGTTTCAGGGTTTTTCCAAATAGCTGGGTTGTGTTGCATGACAAATATGTCAGCATTCAAGACGGTTCCTTTTGGAATGAGCGATCCTGCTAACTCTATGTCCTCAGCACCTTCACGCGGAGAGCTGTTTTGAGCAGGCGGACTCATTCGTAGCGTCTATGTAGATAGAGTGATATGAGAACTAGGCTTGTGTGGATTCAGTTGCAGGCATTTTATCCAAACCATTACCTCCTTAATTATCATGTATAGATATTTCATTTCTGTGCACTGCGTAGAAGTAGGATGCACGACGTCGTTGCCATCGCCAAGTATATCAATGACTTCCTTTCTAGCCTTTTCTTGTATATGCTTCATAGCAGTAAATCACATTAGTACAATGACTTCGAAAAGCAAAATATGTGAGCGTCCTTTCTCATGATAGTGAAAATTAGACTTACAGGGTTAACGGCCAAATAATATAACGCAAACGATAGAGCATTGGATGTAGTATCGTGGCTAAAGTTTTGATATTAGCGTCATACCTCTCTTGGATTGCTTCCCGCGTCACTTTGACTTACCCTGCAACGAAGAAAACGACCAAATCAGAACGAAGCTCTGAGTTCGAAAGCCGATGGTCGGCATCATTTGATTCCTCATTCGCTTCAAGCATCAAGGTAAGCAAATCCTTCTCTGCATCTTCGATCGAGCCCTTTAAAGTAGCCAAAGTTTGACGTTTGTTTTCGATGATGTTGTTGAATACGTTATTCATATCTCCGAGTTTTGTATGCAACTCCCTCCGCTTTGGCATAGCCCAAAGGAAACGTCTATCTAGAATAGGGAAGAAGAAATGGAGAGGGTTTCGAACACCAGTTAATATATCTTCATAGGCGTTAACCTTTTCGTTGCCAGGTTTTTCCAGAGCTTCGAAATCATAACCAAAGGCTGCAAGACCAATTATATCCAGGGTGAAACTAGACGACGTAAATTGCATTAATGAGAAAATTAGTAGTACTACAATTCATGCGCCTATCTATAACCTACCGCTGCAAGAAATTTGGAACATCGACATTTTCAAGTCCATCTCCTTCTTTTTCAAACTGTAGCATCATCTTTTCGCTTAATCTACCAAATAGTTTGACAGGCATAGATCGATGGAAAGCAGGATTCGCAATCTACATGAATGTCGGCTTCTAAGCATATGGACTCTGAGAAAAAGTTGTACAGTCAGCAATTCTTTACCATGCGATGCTTCTTCCAAACAGGACCATTCAATGCAACTATGTTTTGACTACCAATAAACTTGAATGCTAACGAATGTTGATTTCTAAGGAGCTTTTGGTCTTTTGGATAGTCGCCTGGTGTAAAATGGAAAGTTGATGAATACAAACGGGTCTCAAACAGTACTGGCGATTTGCAGAATAACATACCAATACGAAGGAATAAGGTTTTCATTGCTGAAGGAGCAGCAACACCTACGGACCATCCGCGCTGATTCGGTCTCAGATACAGTCCGTTTGGTGACTTGGCCAGTACCGGAAGGATTACTTTACGAGCTCTTATATCGATACCTTCACCTGACAAAACTGATGTCATATATGGCCAGAACGGGACAGCAGGTATGTGTCTGAGGTTCTTTGGCACATGCACCATCTTGTAAACTCGGTAGCTAAAGAGGGCAGCTATAGCAGCAGCAATGTAGGTCTTTGAGGATCTGCCTTTGACATATGGTAGAATATGCTGTGCATAAAAGGAGCTGAGGTTTTCCAAGTGCTGATTTGTACTGTCTGCCAATACTTGTAAGGAAGTCATGGTATCAGGGTAAGAAGAAAGACGTAGCTGTGGCGAAGTAAATATGCCATAAAATATGAAATTCGGTAGTGCTTTTATCCGAATCTCAATTTGTACCAGATCCGCAGTCAAGGAGCACACCCCGGTTCAAAGAAATACACTTTGCACTCTGTAATATCCCTTACCCTCGAAGTAATCAAAATGTCAAAGCAAGTATTCGAACGCCAATAAGCGTGTCAGATACTGACGTAATTCGATCACTTACCGAAAGGAGGACCTGTGGCACTGGTGTACTCGGCTCGAACACCGCGCACTTTCCACTTTTCAGAAGAAAAATGGTGTGAATATGGAACTGTACAACAGTACCTTGTTATTAAACAGAGAATGCTGGGTTCCATTACGTTTTTTTCTGAGTCATACCGGAACTCATGAAAGTATTGACAAACCGTGGAGTACCATACCCTGTCCCACCATCTTTAATTGGTGGAGTCAGTGGCCGTATGCCGAAAAGTTAGCAGATCATTAACCTGAGTTGAGGTGAAGTAAAATTGATGGCAGTGACAATACTAATTCACCCGAAGGACAGCCTACGAGTATCGGCGAAAGAGCAATTTCATAAGGTGACTCTCTGCTGGTGCGACAGTCGCTTTTGCACAGTACTTGCAAGTCCATTGTTTAAAGAAATGGATCGCTCCGCCAATTCCGTATATTCAGCAGTCACCGCAAGATGTGGCAATTCAAAAGAAACTACCAATTATCATCGATGAGACTGTCCATTCTACTGAGCTCTGGGTTTTAGGAACTTGATCCAGCATTGAATTCAGTCATCACAAGTAAATTTTAGTAATTTTCGTATATAGAACAAGTTGGCCATGAAATAGTAGATGTGGACAGTAAAAAAAAACATTGAAGCATGGTTTCAGGACGAACAGTGAAAGATATTGAATGGATGGTAGTATTAAGACATATACAGCCATTTGTGTTTGGATTAGCGGTTTACCAAATTGCCTTTTAGGCTCTTCAAGCTTCCATGCCTGGTACGGTCATCTGCAAGTCCGAGATTGTTGTCGCTATCTCAATCCTGAACTTGGGATGGGTTTGATTTGGACAAATAGACTATAGAACGCTGGACTAACTTGCCATCTGTCTCATTGTGCCATGACTTAGAAATTTATTGATAAAGCAAACCATCAGAAATAAGTAATACTAAGGGAAGTTTCAACGGGGCTCTGATAATTTTTGTTACTCAAGTTCGGATTTAAAAACGTTTGGTGAACTTTAGATGCATATCTTTTGCATACATGATACCGATTCCTCCACCAATTTTTAAACCGTCCTTGTTGATAGAATCTTCCGGCAATTCCCAAGTGAACCTTCGTAGCAGCATAGCGAGTAGCACTTTTTGTTCAGCTAAGCTGAAGTTCATACCTATATGGAAGAACAAAACTTAGCAACCCGCTGCAACATCATTCTCAACTTTCACAAGTGCTAAAATCTTTTACCAATGCATTGCCGAGCACCATTTCCAAACGGAGCCCAAGCAAGACCTCTTCCTGCTTTTGTTTCACTCTCACCTCTAGAAGCAAACCGCTCGGGGATAAACGTCTCGGGATCCTTCCAAATATTTGGATCGTGATGCATGCTGTATATATCGGCGTTCAAAGGAGTTCCTTCGGGTATAAGCGTACCGACCAAGTCCATATCCTTATTGCTTCTGCGTGGTGAAGTGCCTACGGCGGGAGGACACATTCGCAGGGTCTAGAAGATTGATACTTAGTACAATTAATAAAAGCCCTTAAGAGCACATGTCAAATCTTTACCTCTTTCATGATCATGTAGACATATTTCATATCCGTGCATTGCGTGGAAGTTGGGAAAATAACGTCGTCACCGTCTCCCATAATGTCTAGGACCTCCTCGCGAGCCTTCACTTGGATATGCTGCAAGCGATACAGTATATAAGTAAACATGTGCAAAACTTGGCACAAAGTAATGACTGGCAACTTACAGGGTTGGCCGCTAGGAAGTACAGTGCAAATGTAAGAGCATTTGAAGTAGTATCGTGACTATGAAATTCCAATTAAAATCATTATCCACTCCGGAACAGCTTTGATGTTAACTCACCCTGCCAAGAAGAAAATGGCCAGATTATCACGAAGCTCAAGATTAGAGAGTCGATGATCAGCATCAACGGCTTCTTCGTTGGCCTCAAGCATCAAAGTGAGCAAGTCTTTCTCTGTGTCTTCAATTGAATTCTTCATACTCGCCAGAGTGTCCCGCTTGTGTTGGATGACACTATAAAAAATTTCATTCATATCGTCCAACTTTCTATACAAGTCTCGACGCTTTGGAAGGGCCCAGAGAAAGCGTTTCTCCAAAATGGGAAATACGAAGTACACTGCGCTTTGAATACCGGCCATGATACTGTTGTAAGTGTCTACTTTCTCATTTTCCGGGTTGTCCAACGCTTCGAAATCGTAACCAAAAGCCGCAAGTCCAATAACATCCAAGGTGAATCTGAGTTGAAATTGGTCAGAACATAAGCAGGCAATATCCAACCTCCATGATGCAACAGTCCATCATACCGCTGTAAGAAATTGGCAACATCGACATTGCCAAGACCATCACCTTCTATCTCGAATCGCAGCATCATCTTTTCGCAAAGTCTGCCAAAGAGCTTTACCGGCATGGATCTGTGGAATGCAGGATTTGCAATCTAGGGCCATAAAGTCAGGGTGGCTTCAGCAGAAGGTCGTGGTTGATAGAGTAACTCACCATGCGATGCTTTTTCCAAACACTGCCGTTTAATAACACTATATTTTCCTTGCCCATGAACTTGTTGAACAATGAATCTTGCTTAGCAAACATAGGACTCTTCTCAAAGTCATCTTAAGAAGCATGACATGGTTCAGTTACGGGCAAGAGTCTATATCATGTAGTTTCAACTGGAAAGGAAGCATCCTACCTGCGCGGAGCAATAAACGCTTCATTGTTGCTGGACCAGCGACACCTACAGTCCATCCCCGTCGGACAGGTCGAAGATACAGTCCATTAGGTGAGTTGGCTATAACGGGTAGAATGTAGTTCCTGGTTCGATGATCAATGCTTTCACCCGAAAGCAGCGACCTCATGAAGGGCCAGTAAGGCACCGCAGGAATGTGTTGCAGATTTTTAGGTATTTCTGACATTTTGTGCACTCGATAGCTGAAATAGACAACCACGGCAGCGGCTACAGCGGTGTATGACGATCGTCGTTTAACATAGGGAAGTATGTAGTTCACATAGAACGAGCTTAGATTTTCAAGCTGCTTATTAGCATCGTAAGCTATCACATGTAGAAAAGACATAATGTAGTGTAAGACAGCGAAAGAGAGACACAGCCGTGTAAAAGGGGAATTGTTTATAAAGTACTCAACGAAATCTGATTGGTGAAACGTATCACGCATGTTATAGAACATAGCACCGGACGACAAACAATTTAGAGAACACAGTAGACCATAGACCGAAGAAGCGCATCGCCATACGCCATCATCGAGATTTTGCCAAGAGAAATCCCCCCCCCCACTTTCAGTGAAATTTTCGTCTGAGTCATAGCCGATTTTCTGGGTAACAACAAATCAGCCTGAAACCCCCATAAAGAAGCTATCACCAGACGAACATCGTCTGACTCAGAAGATCTTTAGAAGGTCATTATATAGTTTAACAGAAAGCCCTTTTGGAGGATATTTAGCAATGTATTTAAATTATGATTGTATTGTAGTTGAACCGGTTGCATTGATGTTGAGACAAAAGGCCAAAACAAATGCATAGGACAAAGGATGGTAAAGGACGACTACACTTCTTACTATGTTGTCGTTAGAACCGTCTGATGAAGTCAACGCGCAAATCCTTTGGGGAGAGGATGCCCATTCCTTTGCCTAAGACAATGTGATCCTTGTTGATGGAGTCTACAGGGAGTGTCCAGGTAAACCTGCGAAGCATCATAGCCAGCACCACCTTTTGCTCGGCTAAGCTGAAGTTCATTCCTAATACGAATGCAAAAAGTTAAACCCAGTCACTCAATACTGACCTTTTAACATAAACTTGAAAAATAATTATACCTATACATTGTCGAGGACCATTTGCGAACGGAAGCCAAGGGAGACCAGTACCTGCTTTCAACTCACTTTCACCTCCAGGACCGAACCGCTCAGGATCGAAAGTTTCAGGGTCTCTCCAAACAGCTGGGTTATGATGTAATGCATATATCTCAGCTGTCAAGGAAGATCCTTTGGGAATGAATGTGCCTGCAAGATCAAAGTTTTCCGTATTTTTACGTGGAGAAGTATTCGGAGCAGGTGGGCATACTCTTAACGTCTACATGGGAACACTCAGTATCCATTACCAAAATTACACATATATAATACACTTACCTCTTTCATGACCATATACACATACTTCATTTGTGAGCATTGTGATGAAGTGGGATAGACAGCGTCATCACCATCGCCGAAGATTTCAATAACTTCTGCGCGCGCTTTTGTTTGGATATGCTATACGAAAATATACGAATCAGCAAAAAAATGACCTTCATGGGAAGCTCACTCTGCTACGAGACAATCCCGTAAGTAATCTTCACTTACTGGATGAGCAGCAAGAAAGTAAATGGCAAAGGAGAGCGCGTTGGAAGTGGTATCATGACTGTAAACTTTGGTTAAAATTCAATTTCTTCATAGAATTTCATATGCACTGATCGCTTACCCTGCCAAGAAGAAGATAGCCAAATCATCACGAAGTTCTGAATCCGAAAGTCGATGCTGAGTGTCTGTGGTATCTTCACCGGCTTCAAGCATCAAAGTCAACAAGTCCTTTTCCGTGTCTTCAATTGAATCCTTCAGATTAGCCAAAGTTTTCCGTTTATTCTCGATAACGTTATAGAAGAGTTTGTTCATTTCATCCATCTTTCGGTGTAACTCTTGGCGCTTTGGTAGGGCCCAAAGGAAGCGTTTCTCCAAAATGGGAAAGAAAAGTTAGATAGGCCGAAGAATACCTTCCATAATTTCATTATAATTAACGACTTTTTCGTTTTTAGGAGTATCCAGAGCCTCAAAATCATAGCCAAAAGCTGCAAGCCCAATGACGTCCAGCGTGAACCTGAATTGTATGAAATGATTGTGAGTGGATGGTCATGACCTTATGGTCATAGAGATGGGTGAGATGTGTACCGTTGTAAGAACATTGGAACATCAACGTTGTTAAGTCCATTTCCTTCTTTCTCAAAGCGCATCATCATCTTTTCACATAACCTCCCAAATAGTTTGACAGGCATTGATCGATGGAATGCGGGGTTTGCAATCTGGTGGCGGGAAAAGTTAGGATGGGTTTCGTCCAAAAGGCTGTCTGTGCTGAGTTCACCCACCATACGATGCTTCTTCCAAACATGACCATTCAACGCAACGATGTTTTCCGTGCCTATAAATTTGTTGAGAAGCGATTCGCTATGCAGGGAAAAGCTTTCGTGCTTCGGAAAATCGTCTGATCGTAAACTGATAAATGAGTACTCTTGACTCCTATGGCAAAATCGATTTGCGATATGCACGTACCTTTACGAATGAACAAAGATTTTATAGCTGCTGGGCCAGCAACGCAAACGGTCCACCCCCCTCTATATGGACGAAGGTACACGCCATTTGGCGATCTGGCTAATACTGGAAGGACAATCTTCTGGGTTCTAACATCGGCGCTTTCGCTTGACAGAGCAGACCGCATGTATTTCCAGTATGGAACAGCCGGTATATGCCGAAGTCTTTTTGGTATCTGGGCCATTTTGTAGAGCTGATAACTGACGAAGGCAGCCACAGCACTGGCAATAAGAGTGTATGGCGATCTGCGTCGAATAAAAGGAATAATCTGATTTGCATAGATGATACTGAGGTAGTCAATTTTCTGGTTCGTACCGTCTAAAACAGCTTGTACCAACGGCATATTGTAAAGTGAAAGGGAAGACGTAGACTACCGACGATGGAGATCACTGGGGCTAATCTTAAATATGAGAAAAAAAGCCAACTAAAAGTTACCCTACCCTTGAGGAACGTTGTACCATGTCCTTAGGTCTGTGGAAGATCACTGGATGCTACAGCAGGATAGCATCATTTTTTCATTTTCAGGCTTCAAACTGCAAATGCACATAGAGGATTGTCATATAGTGTTATGCCGGTAAAAATAGACTTCAACTCTTGTACCGTGAAGATTCGCATAGAAAAATGTCAGGTACCAAGTGAAAACCTGAAACGTTAAAAGAGTCGGTCCAAACTCAATATCGGTCCATTACATCTATGTATTTATATTCCATTACAGAATATGATATAGGCCAAGTTCATAGTCGACAATGTCCATTATTTGAAATGTAGGGAAGAGAGTATATATGAATTGAGTTTATTATTCCTACGCCTTATTGGCTTTAAAATCTCTTTTTAAATTTAAGATGCAAATCCTTTGGAGAAATAATGCCCATTGATCCATCTATCACTAAGCGATCTTTGTTGATGGTGTTCTCGGGAAGCTCTCAGGTGTATTTTCGGAGCATCATAGTAAGCAACACCTTTTGCTCAGCCAAGGCGCCAAAGAGAGTCAAAATTACATTGGTTCTCGTATTGAACTTGAAATGAAATACTTAGAGAGTCTAGTACATTAATGACGCAACTATTGTACTTTTGTGTTGTACTTTACTTCGTGCGTTGCCCTAAGAAGTGCTATCCCGTCAGCAAACTCTAACTTCCTCAGTCCCAACTTGAAATATGTTCTTACCAAGACGCTGAACATAGTGCAAGATGTATATACTGATAATGTTATATCAATTACGCAACTGTAAAGATTAAGTATTGAACATTGCTTTATATGCTTTCCCTAAAAACAATCTCATGTTAGGAGCTTTGTTCTATCTCGATTTGAATTTAGATGTATGCTTACCAAGGCATAGAAGATATTCAAAGGTGTCTTTGTTGACGTAAATGAATTTGATTGGAGTACTTGTTGAGTGCGGTGCAGTAACAGCACAGATTTGACGAGTATGCGTTGACTTTGCTAGTAGTGCTTTCCCTACGGATTGATCTCATGAGTAAGGTACTCTGGCTTTCTAACTTGTAAATACAGATGTGTGCTTACCAAGGCACCAAAGAGAGTCAAAATTATATCGGTTCTTGCATTGAACTTGAATGAAACATTTGGAGAGCATAGTACATTAATGACGCAACTTTTGTACTTTTGTGTTGTACTTTGCTTCGTGCGTTGCCCTAAGAAGTGTTATCCCATTAGTAAACTCTGAATTTCTCGTTCCCAAATTTAAATGTTCACTTACGAAGACGCTGAAGATAGTGCAAGATGTATATACTGATAATGTTACATCAAATGCGCAACTTTGAAGAGTAAGGTTTGAACATTGCTTTATATGCTTTCCCTAAAAAAAAATTCCCATGTTAGGAGCTTTGGTCTATCTCCGTTTGAAT